>NW_026646528.1:0-72000 GCF_949987535.1 Balaenoptera acutorostrata | reverse complement strand
TCTCAAAGGAAAGGGTGCTTTACAGGAAAGACAAAAGGCGTTTCCACTTCCTTGCCTGAGGCAGGCCAGAGCCCCCTTTACATAAAGGGCGAGCTACACTCATCACGAAGATCAAAACAAAGTCCAGGACGGCATCCACAATGCTGGCAGGCAGGCAGCATTTGCCCAGAAGCCTTAGTCATGGCAGTGGCTTAACGCTAGTGTGCCGTTCAGGACTCCTAGGACTCCTGGGTCCTCACCACCTGGGCGTGGAGAAACACCGTGTACCCAATGTCTCTTCTTAGGCGACCTACCCACACACAGGTCCCTAGGCCCTTCGGCTCATTTCTCTGCACGAGGAAGGAAAGGCAACGCCCTGCTCTCTCTCTTCGTTGCCCATGGAGATTGCCAGGCTTTCAACAGGCCTCCCGAACACAGGCCTAGCAGGTCTCAGGTGTAATGCAAAAGGTCCCCACTGCTGCAATGAAAAAACGCTGTGTTTATTGTTCATACTGGGAACCCTTACCTGCCGTCTCTCTCTGCCAAGCAGAAGGCCGACTACAGAGGCAGCCCGACAAACGTACAAGTTGCCCCCTGAACGCTACCTCGGGTTTTCTGAGCTACAAGGACCATTTGGCCTATCCCCGGGAATTATGTCCTTGAAGCCATTCAGCCCACGCAGGACCCCCTTGGCGCCAAAGTTTTATCAGGGAAGGTCCAGCGTGCTGCTTGAGTCTCTCTTGGTTGGTCAGAAACTACAGGTGCATGTGCTGGGTTCAATTTTGATATTGGTTACCGAGAGCGAAGAGCATTCCTTTCCCAGCGGGAGAGCTGAAAGTGCGGCCTCAAAGTGTCCTGAGACAGAGTGTGGTTGCTCGTGTTCTCTTCACAAGTAGAATGGCTATGTGAGGGAAAGGAAGCTGCCCTAGAGAAACACACTGTTTTCTCTAACGTGCAGGAGGCCTCCCGCCGCCCTATATACATAAAGGGAACACTATGCTGTTCCACAAGGACCAAAGTAAGGTTCAGATATTCCATCCACGAACTGAGGCGTGCAGAGGCTTTCCACGAAACCTTAGGCAAGTAGTGCATGAATGTTCGTGTGCCTTTCCCAGGACCCCCGCTGCCTCAGCCTGCCCCCTGGAAGAACACTGTGTACCGAGTACTCTTCTTGGCCCCCTGAGCACCGTGCCGCTACCAGAGCCCTCCGGGGCATCTCTTTGCATGCCGAGTGAGAGGCAACACACTCTTGTCTTCGTTGGATAGCTAGCTAGCCAAGACATTCAAAAGTGCTCCCCGAACAGAGGTGTAGAAGGTCTTAGGTGTAATGCCTAATGTGTCTCTCAGTGCTGCCGCTGAGGAGCAAGGAGAAAGCCGGTGCGTAGGGTTCTTTCTGGGTGTACTTAGCTACCGGCTCTTTCTGGCGAGCAGTAACTCGACTTTAGATGCAGTCTGGAAAATGGACGGTTTCCCCCTGCACACTGCTAGGCTTTTGGCAGCTGCAGGGACGCCTAACTCACTCGACCTAGCCCCTCTAATATTTCATGCCATTCGCACAGTGCGCCACACCCCGGCTACACAGTTATTCAGAGGAGGTGCCACAGTCCTCCTTGGGCCCCTTTCGCTGCGGCAGAACCTATACGTACGTGGGCTGTGCTCAACTTTGAGATTGGGACCTTCAGAGCACTCTAGTACCTCCCAACTGGAGAGAAGGATGGTTCAACGTGAAAGCTGCCTGGAATACAGTGCTCTGTCAGCCCACGCTTGCATGCTGGCATGTCTTTGGGAGGAAAGTGGGCTTTTCTTGAGAGACATAGTGTGTTTCCACTTCCACTCCTGAGGCATCCCAGGGTCGCCTGTACATAAAAGGAACACTACGCTGAGCGCCAAGCTGAAGGCAAGGTCCGGGAATTGCATCCACAGCGCCGGGCAGGCCTGCAGCATTTCCCAGGAAGCCTCACTCAAAGCAGTGGCTAAACGCTAGTGTGCTTTTCAGGACTCCTGCGACTCCCGCGTCCTCACCACGTCTCATGCAAACACAATGTGTACCGGATGCCACTTCTTAGGCGACCTACCAACATACAGGGACCTAGGCCCTTCGGATCATCTCCTGGAATGGAGAGTGAAAGGCAAAACACCGCTCTCTTGGTCGCACACTTGGATTGCCAGTCTTTCAAAAGTCCTCCCGAGCACAGGTTCTAGCAGGCCTTAGGTGTACTGCAAGTGGTCCCCGCTGCTGAACCAGACCTGCAATGGAAAAAAAGCCTCTGCTTGCTGTTCATCCTGGGAACGCCAACCTGCCCTGGCTCGCCGAGCAGACAGTCGACTTTCGATGCAGCCTGACATACGGACTTGTTGCCCCTGCAACACTGCCTAAGCTTTTGGAAGGGAAAAGGACACTTTGGCCTAACCCAAGGAATTACGTCGGTCACGCCACTCAGCCCAAGCAGAACTCCCTTCGTGCCAAAGTTTTATCCGGGAAGGTCCAGGGTGCTGCGTGAGTCTCTTTTCGTTGCTCAGAAACTACCCGTACACGGGCTGTGCCAAGTCTGGCCTCGGGACCTAAGGAGGGAAGCGTTATTTTCCCACCGGGAAAGCAGGCCACCTGCGGCCTCAAACTTAAGTGAAAACCAAGGCTGTTGCCCGTCATCTCTTCACAGTGGCAATGCCGACTGAGGGAAAGGCACTGTGTTTCCTCGATTAACACAGTGTTTCCTATTCGTGGCAGCAGGCCTCCAGCAGCCCTCTTCACGTAACGGGGAAACCAGACCTGTCCCCCAGGCTCAACGTAATGTCCGGCTTTCCATCCACGGGTGGCCGTGTACAAACGATTTCCATGACCCCGGTAGGGAAGGTAGGGCATCAAGGCCAGTGTGCCCTTCCTAGGACTCCCGCCGCCTGACCATGTCCCTTGGAAGAACGCTGTGTGCTCAGTGACTCTTCTTGGCCGACTGAGCGCCGTGCCGCTACTGGGTACTCCGGATCGTCTCTTTGAGTGCACTGTGAAAGGCAAGGCAGTGTCTGTTTTCTTCGTTGGATCGATAGACGGACAAATCTTTCAAATGTGCCCCGACCAGAGTTCTGGAAAGTCCTCGGTGGAATGCCAGTGGCTCTCAGGGCTGACCCTGAGCTGCCGTGAAACCACTCTGTGCTTCGTGTTCCTTCTCGCTTTACACACCTGCCGTCTCTCTCTGCCAAGCAGAAACACGACTTTTACATGCAGCCTGGAAAATCAACAGTTTCCTCCTGAGCCCCGCTAGTCTTTTGGCAGGTTCAAGGCCACCTAGACCTCCCTAGCGCCTGAAATCGCTTAGGTCATTGGCACAGGCGCAAATCTCCCTGCCTAAATAAAACATTATTCTGAGAAGGTAGCACAGTGCTTCTTGTGCCTCCTTGGGTTCTTCAGAACGACACGTACGTGGGCTGGGTTCAACTTTGATACTGGGACCTTTATGAGAAACGGAGGAATTCCCTAGTTGAACGAGGAATCCTCGTAGCCTCCAAGGTGCCTACATACAGCGTTCTGCGAGTCCTTCCTGGCGTGCTGGAATGTGTCTCAAAGGAAAGGGTGCTTTACAGGAAAGACAAAAGGCGTTTCCACTTCCTTGCCTGAGGCAGGCCAGAGCCCCCTTTACATAAAGGGCGAGCTACACTCATCACGAAGATCAAAACAAAGTCCAGGACGGCATCCACAATGCTGGCAGGCAGGCAGCATTTGCCCAGAAGCCTTAGTCATGGCAGTGGCTTAACGCTAGTGTGCCGTTCAGGACTCCTAGGACTCCTGGGTCCTCACCACCTGGGCGTGGAGAAACACCGTGTACCCAATGTCTCTTCTTAGGCGACCTACCCACACACAGGTCCCTAGGCCCTTCGGCTCATTTCTCTGCACGAGGAAGGAAAGGCAACGCTCTGCTCTCTCTCTTCGTTGCCCATGGAGATTGCCAGGCTTTCAACAGGCCTCCCGAACACAGGCCTAGCAGGTCTCAGGTGTAATGCAAAAGGTCCCCACTGCTGCAATGAAAAAACGCTGTGTTTATTGTTCATACTGGGAACCCTTACCTGCCGTCTCTCTCTGCCAAGCAGAAGGCCGACTACAGAGGCAGCCCGACAAACGTACAAGTTGCCCCCTGAACGCTACCTCGGGTTTTCTGAGCTACAAGGACCATTTGGCCTATCCCCGGGAATTATGTCCTTGAAGCCATTCAGCCCACGCAGGACCCCCTTGGCGCCAAAGTTTTATCAGGGAAGGTCCAGCGTGCTGCTTGAGTCTCTCTTGGTTGGTCAGAAACTACAGGTGCATGTGCTGGGTTCAATTTTGATATTGGTTACCGAGAGCGAAGAGCATTCCTTTCCCAGCGGGAGAGCTGAAAGTGCGGCCTCAAAGTGTCCTGAGACAGAGTGTGGTTGCTCGTGTTCTCTTCACAAGTAGAATGGCTATGTGAGGGAAAGGGAGCTGCCCTAGAGAAACACACTGTTTTCTCTAACGTGCAGGAGGCCTCCCGCCGCCCTATATACATAAAGGGAACACTGTGCTGTTCCACAAGGACCAAAGTAAGGTTCAGATATTCCATCCACGAACTGAGGCGTGCAGAGGCTTTCCACGAAACCTTAGGCAAGTAGTGCATGAATGTTCGTGTGCCTTTCCCAGGACCCCCGCTGCCTCAGCCTGCCCCCTGGAAGAACACTGTGTACCGAGTACTCTTCTTGGCCCCCTGAGCACCGTGCCGCTACCAGAGCCCTCCGGGGCATCTCTTTGCATGCCGAGTGAGAGGCAACACACTCTTGTCTTCGTTGGATAGCTAGCTAGCCAAGACATTCAAAAGTGCTCCCCGAACAGAGGTGTAGAAGGTCTTAGGTGTAATGCCTAATGTGTCTCTCAGTGCTGCCGCTGAGGAGCAAGGAGAAAGCCGGTGCGTAGGGTTCTTTCTGGGTGTACTTAGCTACCGGCTCTTTCTGGCGAGCAGTAACTCGACTTTAGATGCAGTCTGGAAAATGGACGGTTTCCCCCTGCACACTGCTAGGCTTTTGGCAGCTGCAGGGACGCCTAACTCACTCGACCTAGCCCCTCTAATATTTCATGCCATTCGCACAGTGCGCCACACCCCGGCTACACAGTTATTCAGAGGAGGTGCCACAGTCCTCCTTGGGCCCCTTTCGCTGCGGCAGAACCTATACGTACGTGGGCTGTGCTCAACTTTGAGATTGGGACCTTCAGAGCACTCTAGTACCTCCCAACTGGAGAGAAGGATGGTTCAACGTGAAAGCTGCCTGGAATACAGTGCTCTGTCAGCCCACGCTTGCATGCTGGCATGTCTTTGGGAGGAAAGTGGGCTTTTCTTGAGAGACATAGTGTGTTTCCACTTCCACTCCTGAGGCATCCCAGGGTCGCCTGTACATAAAAGGAACACTACGCTGAGCGCCAAGCTGAAGGCAAGGTCCGGGAATTGCATCCACAGCGCCGGGCAGGCCTGCAGCATTTCCCAGGAAGCCTCACTCAAAGCAGTGGCTAAACGCTAGTGTGCTTTTCAGGACTCCTGCGACTCCCGCGTCCTCACCACGTCTCATGCAAACACAATGTGTACCGGATGCCACTTCTTAGGCGACCTACCAACATACAGGGACCTAGGCCCTTCGGATCATCTCCTGGAATGGAGAGTGAAAGGCAAAACACCGCTCTCTTGGTCGCACACTTGGATTGCCAGTCTTTCAAAAGTCCTCCCGAGCACAGGTTCTAGCAGGCCTTAGGTGTACTGCAAGTGGTCCCCGCTGCTGAACCAGACCTGCAATGGAAAAAAAGCCTCTGCTTGCTGTTCATCCTGGGAACGCCAACCTGCCCTGGCTCGCCGAGCAGACAGTCGACTTTCGATGCAGCCTGACATACGGACTTGTTGCCCCTGCAACACTGCCTAAGCTTTTGGAAGGGAAAAGGACACTTTGGCCTAACCCAAGGAATTACGTCGGTCACGCCACTCAGCCCAAGCAGAACTCCCTTCGTGCCAAAGTTTTATCCGGGAAGGTCCAGGGTGCTGCGTGAGTCTCTTTTCGTTGCTCAGAAACTACCCGTACACGGGCTGTGCCAAGTCTGGCCTCGGGACCTAAGGAGGGAAGCGTTATTTTCCCACCGGGAAAGCAGGCCACCTGCGGCCTCAAACTTAAGTGAAAACCAAGGCTGTTGCCCGTCATCTCTTCACAGTGGCAATGCCGACTGAGGGAAAGGCAGCTTTCCTCGATTAACACAGTGTTTCCTATTCGTGGCAGCAGGCCTCCAGCAGCCCTCTTCACGTAACGGGGAAACCAGACCTGTCCCCCAGGCTCAACGTAATGTCCGGCTTTCCATCCACGGGTGGCCGTGTACAAACGATTTCCATGACCCCGGTAGGGAAGGTAGGGCATCAAGGCCAGTGTGCCCTTCCTAGGACTCCCGCCGCCTGACCATGTCCCTTGGAAGAACGCTGTGTGCTCAGTGACTCTTCTTGGCCGACTGAGCGCCGTGCCGCTACCTGGATACTCCGGATCGTCTCTTTGAGTGCACTGTGAAAGGCAAGGCAGTGTCTGTTTTCTTCGTTGGATCGATAGACGGACAAATCTTTCAAATGTGCCCCGACCAGAGTTCTGGAAAGTCCTCGGTGGAATGCCAGTGGCTCTCAGGGCTGACCCTGAGCTGCCGTGAAACCACTCTAAGCTTCGTGTTCCTTCTCGCTTTACACACCTGCCGTCTCTCTCTGCCAAGCAGAAACACGACTTTTACATGCAGCCTGGAAAATCAACAGTTTCCTCCTGAGCCCCGCTAGTCTTTTGGCAGGTTCAAGGCCACCTAGACCACCCTAGCGCCTGAAATCGCTTAGGTCATTGGCACAGGCGCAAATCTCCCTGCCTAAATAAAACATTATTCTGAGAAGGTAGCACAGTGCTTCTTGTGCCTCCTTGGGTTCTTCAGAAACGACACGTACGTGGGCTGGGTTCAACTTTGATACTGGGACCTTTATGAGAAACGGAGGAATTCCCTAGTTGAACGAGGAATCCTCGTAGCCTCCAAGGTGCCTACATACAGCGTTCTGCGAGTCCTTCCTGGCGTGCTGGAATGTGTCTCAAAGGAAAGGGTGCTTTACAGGAAAGACAAAAGGCGTTTCCACTTCCTTGCCTGAGGCAGGCCAGAGCCCCCTTTACATAAAGGGCGAGCTACACTCATCACGAAGATCAAAACAAAGTCCAGGACGGCATCCACAATGCTGGCAGGCAGGCAGCATTTGCCCAGAAGCCTTAGTCATGGCAGTGGCTTAACGCTAGTGTGCCGTTCAGGACTCCTAGGACTCCTGGGTCCTCACCACCTGGGCGTGGAGAAACACCGTGTACCCAATGTCTCTTCTTAGGCGACCTACCCAAACACAGGTCCCTAGGCCCTTCGGCTCATTTCTCTGCACGAGGAAGGAAAGGCAACGCTCTGCTCTCTCTCTTCGTTGCCCATGGAGATTGCCAGGCTTTCAACAGGCCTCCCGAACACAGGCCTAGCAGGTCTCAGGTGTAATGCAAAAGGTCCCCACTGCTGCAATGAAAAAACGCTGTGTTTATTGTTCATACTGGGAACCCTTACCTGCCGTCTCTCTCTGCCAAGCAGAAGGCCGACTACAGAGGCAGCCCGACAAACGTACAAGTTGCCCCCTGAACGCTACCTCGGGTTTTCTGAGCTACAAGGACCATTTGGCCTATCCCCGGGAATTATGTCCTTGAAGCCATTCAGCCCACGCAGGACCCCCTTGGCGCCAAAGTTTTATCAGGGAAGGTCCAGCGTGCTGCTTGAGTCTCTCTTGGTTGGTCAGAAACTACAGGTGCATGTGCTGGGTTCAATTTTGATATTGGTTACCGAGAGCGAAGAGCATTCCTTTCCCAGCGGGAGAGCTGAAAGTGCGGCCTCAAAGTGTCCTGAGACAGAGTGTGGTTGCTCGTGTTCTCTTCACAAGTAGAATGGCTATGTGAGGGAAAGGGAGCTGCCCTAGAGAAACACACTGTTTTCTCTAACGTGCAGGAGGCCTCCCGCCGCCCTATATACATAAAGGGAACACTGTGCTGTTCCACAAGGACCAAAGTAAGGTTCAGATATTCCATCCACGAACTGAGGCGTGCAGAGGCTTTCCACGAAACCTTAGGCAAGTAGTGCATGAATGTTCGTGTGCCTTTCCCAGGACCCCCGCTGCCTCAGCCTGCCCCCTGGAAGAACACTGTGTACCGAGTACTCTTCTTGGCCCCCTGAGCACCGTGCCGCTACCAGAGCCCTCCGGGGCATCTCTTTGCATGCCGAGTGAGAGGCAACACACTCTTGTCTTCGTTGGATAGCTAGCTAGCCAAGACATTCAAAAGTGCTCCCCGAACAGAGGTGTAGAAGGTCTTAGGTGTAATGCCTAATGTGTCTCTCAGTGCTGCCGCTGAGGAGCAAGGAGAAAGCCGGTGCGTAGGGTTCTTTCTGGGTGTACTTAGCTACCGGCTCTTTCTGGCGAGCAGTAACTCGACTTTAGATGCAGTCTGGAAAATGGACGGTTTCCCCCTGCACACTGCTAGGCTTTTGGCAGCTGCAGGGACGCCTAACTCACTCGACCTAGCCCCTCTAATATTTCATGCCATTCGCACAGTGCGCCACACCCCGGCTACACAGTTATTCAGAGGAGGTGCCACAGTCCTCCTTGGGCCCCTTTCGCTGCGGCAGAACCTATACGTACGTGGGCTGTGCTCAACTTTGAGATTGGGACCTTCAGAGCACTCTAGTACCTCCCAACTGGAGAGAAGGATGGTTCAACGTGAAAGCTGCCTGGAATAGAGTGCTCTGTCAGCCCACGCTTGCATGCTGGCATGTCTTTGGGAGGAAAGTGGGCTTTTCTTGAGAGACATAGTGTGTTTCCACTTCCACTCCTGAGGCATCCCAGGGTCGCCTGTACATAAAAGGAACACTACGCTGAGCGCCAAGCTGAAGGCAAGGTCCGGGAATTGCATCCACAGCGCCGGGCAGGCCTGCAGCATTTCCCAGGAAGCCTCACTCAAAGCAGTGGCTAAACGCTAGTGTGCTTTTCAGGACTCCTGCGACTCCCGCGTCCTCACCACGTCTCATGCAAACACAATGTGTACCGGATGCCACTTCTTAGGCGACCTACCAACATACAGGGACCTAGGCCCTTCGGATCATCTCCTGGAATGGAGAGTGAAAGGCAAAACACCGCTCTCTTGGTCGCACACTTGGATTGCCAGTCTTTCAAAAGTCCTCCCGAGCACAGGTTCTAGCAGGCCTTAGGTGTACTGCAAGTGGTCCCCGCTGCTGAACCAGACCTGCAATGGAAAAAAAGCCTCTGCTTGCTGTTCATCCTGGGAACGCCAACCTGCCCTGGCTCGCCGAGCAGACAGTCGACTTTCGATGCAGCCTGACATACGGACTTGTTGCCCCTGCAACACTGCCTAAGCTTTTGGAAGGGAAAAGGACACTTTGGCCTAACCCAAGGAATTACGTCGGTCACGCCACTCAGCCCAAGCAGAACTCCCTTCGTGCCAAAGTTTTATCCGGGAAGGTCCAGGGTGCTGCGTGAGTCTCTTTTCGTTGCTCAGAAACTACCCGTACACGGGCTGTGCCAAGTCTGGCCTCGGGACCTAAGGAGGGAAGCGTTATTTTCCCACCGGGAAAGCAGGCCACCTGCGGCCTCAAACTTAAGTGAAAACCAAGGCTGTTGCCCGTCATCTCTTCACAGTGGCAATGCCGACTGAGGGAAAGGCACTGTGTTTCCTCGATTAACACAGTGTTTCCTATTCGTGGCAGCAGGCCTCCAGCAGCCCTCTTCACGTAACGGGGAAACCAGACCTGTCCCCCAGGCTCAACGTAATGTCCGGCTTTCCATCCACGGGTGGCCGTGTACAAACGATTTCCATGACCCCGGTAGGGAAGGTAGGGCATCAAGGCCAGTGTGCCCTTCCTAGGACTCCCGCCGCCTGACCATGTCCCTTGGAAGAACGCTGTGTGCTCAGTGACTCTTCTTGGCCGACTGAGCGCCGTGCCGCTACTGGGTACTCCGGATCGTCTCTTTGAGTGCACTGTGAAAGGCAAGGCAGTGTCTGTTTTCTTCGTTGGATCGATAGACGGACAAATCTTTCAAATGTGCCCCGACCAGAGTTCTGGAAAGTCCTCGGTGGAATGCCAGTGGCTCTCAGGGCTGACCCTGAGCTGCCGTGAAACCACTCTGTGCTTCGTGTTCCTTCTCGCTTTACACACCTGCCGTCTCTCTCTGCCAAGCAGAAACACGACTTTTACATGCAGCCTGGAAAATCAACAGTTTCCTCCTGAGCCCCGCTAGTCTTTTGGCAGGTTCAAGGCCACCTAGACCTCCCTAGCGCCTGAAATCGCTTAGGTCATTGGCACAGGCGCAAATCTCCCTGCCTAAATAAAACATTATTCTGAGAAGGTAGCACAGTGCTTCTTGTGCCTCCTTGGGTTCTTCAGAACGACACGTACGTGGGCTGGGTTCAACTTTGATACTGGGACCTTTATGAGAAACGGAGGAATTCCCTAGTTGAACGAGGAATCCTCGTAGCCTCCAAGGTGCCTACATACAGCGTTCTGCGAGTCCTTCCTGGCGTGCTGGAATGTGTCTCAAAGGAAAGGGTGCTTTACAGGAAAGACAAAAGGCGTTTCCACTTCCTTGCCTGAGGCAGGCCAGAGCCCCCTTTACATAAAGGGCGAGCTACACTCATCACGAAGATCAAAACAAAGTCCAGGACGGCATCCACAATGCTGGCAGGCAGGCAGCATTTGCCCAGAAGCCTTAGTCATGGCAGTGGCTTAACGCTAGTGTGCCGTTCAGGACTCCTAGGACTCCTGGGTCCTCACCACCTGGGCGTGGAGAAACACCGTGTACCCAATGTCTCTTCTTAGGCGACCTACCCACACACAGGTCCCTAGGCCCTTCGGCTCATTTCTCTGCACGAGGAAGGAAAGGCAACGCTCTGCTCTCTCTCTTCGTTGCCCATGGAGATTGCCAGGCTTTCAACAGGCCTCCCGAACACAGGCCTAGCAGGTCTCAGGTGTAATGCAAAAGGTCCCCACTGCTGCAATGAAAAAACGCTGTGTTTATTGTTCATACTGGGAACCCTTACCTGCCGTCTCTCTCTGCCAAGCAGAAGGCCGACTACAGAGGCAGCCCGACAAACGTACAAGTTGCCCCCTGAACGCCTCGGGTTTTCTGAGCTACAAGGACCATTTGGCCTATCCCCGGGAATTATGTCCTTGAAGCCATTCAGCCCACGCAGGACCCCCTTGGCGCCAAAGTTTTATCAGGGAAGGTCCAGCGTGCTGCTTGAGTCTCTCTTGGTTGGTCAGAAACTACAGGTGCATGTGCTGGGTTCAATTTTGATATTGGTTACCGAGAGCGAAGAGCATTCCTTTCCCAGCGGGAGAGCTGAAAGTGCGGCCTCAAAGTGTCCTGAGACAGAGTGTGGTTGCTCGTGTTCTCTTCACAAGTAGAATGGCTATGTGAGGGAAAGGGAGCTGCCCTAGAGAAACACACTGTTTTCTCTAACGTGCAGGAGGCCTCCCGCCGCCCTATATACATAAAGGGAACACTGTGCTGTTCCACAAGGACCAAAGTAAGGTTCAGATATTCCATCCACGAACTGAGGCGTGCAGAGGCTTTCCACGAAACCTTAGGCAAGTAGTGCATGAATGTTCGTGTGCCTTTCCCAGGACCCCCGCTGCCTCAGCCTGCCCCCTGGAAGAACACTGTGTACCGAGTACTCTTCTTGGCCCCCTGAGCACCGTGCCGCTACCAGAGCCCTCCGGGGCATCTCTTTGCATGCCGAGTGAGAGGCAACACACTCTTGTCTTCGTTGGATAGCTAGCTAGCCAAGACATTCAAAAGTGCTCCCCGAACAGAGGTGTAGAAGGTCTTAGGTGTAATGCCTAATGTGTCTCTCAGTGCTGCCGCTGAGGAGCAAGGAGAAAGCCGGTGCGTAGGGTTCTTTCTGGGTGTACTTAGCTACCGGCTCTTTCTGGCGAGCAGTAACTCGACTTTAGATGCAGTCTGGAAAATGGACGGTTTCCCCCTGCACACTGCTAGGCTTTTGGCAGCTGCAGGGACGCCTAACTCACTCGACCTAGCCCCTCTAATATTTCATGCCATTCGCACAGTGCGCCACACCCCGGCTACACAGTTATTCAGAGGAGGTGCCACAGTCCTCCTTGGGCCCCTTTCGCTGCGGCAGAACCTATACGTACGTGGGCTGTGCTCAACTTTGAGATTGGGACCTTCAGAGCACTCTAGTACCTCCCAACTGGAGAGAAGGATGGTTCAACGTGAAAGCTGCCTGGAATACAGTGCTCTGTCAGCCCACGCTTGCATGCTGGCATGTCTTTGGGAGGAAAGTGGGCTTTTCTTGAGAGACATAGTGTGTTTCCACTTCCACTCCTGAGGCATCCCAGGGTCGCCTGTACATAAAAGGAACACTACGCTGAGCGCCAAGCTGAAGGCAAGGTCCGGGAATTGCATCCACAGCGCCGGGCAGGCCTGCAGCATTTCCCAGGAAGCCTCACTCAAAGCAGTGGCTAAACGCTAGTGTGCTTTTCAGGACTCCTGCGACTCCCGCGTCCTCACCACGTCTCATGCAAACACAATGTGTACCGGATGCCACTTCTTAGGCGACCTACCAACATACAGGGGACCTAGGCCCTTCGGATCATCTCCTGGAATGGAGAGTGAAAGGCAAAACACCGCTCTCTTGGTCGCACACTTGGATTGCCAGTCTTTCAAAAGTCCTCCCGAGCACAGGTTCTAGCAGGCCTTAGGTGTACTGCAAGTGGTCCCCGCTGCTGAACCAGACCTGCAATGGAAAAAAAGCCTCTGCTTGCTGTTCATCCTGGGAACGCCAACCTGCCCTGGCTCGCCGAGCAGACAGTCGACTTTCGATGCAGCCTGACATACGGACTTGTTGCCCCTGCAACACTGCCTAAGCTTTTGGAAGGGAAAAGGACACTTTGGCCTAACCCAAGGAATTACGTCGGTCACGCCACTCAGCCCAAGCAGAACTCCCTTCGTGCCAAAGTTTTATCCGGGAAGGTCCAGGGTGCTGCGTGAGTCTCTTTTCGTTGCTCAGAAACTACCCGTACACGGGCTGTGCCAAGTCTGGCCTCGGGACCTAAGGAGGGAAGCGTTATTTTCCCACCGGGAAAGCAGGCCACCTGCGGCCTCAAACTTAAGTGAAAACCAAGGCTGTTGCCCGTCATCTCTTCACAGTGGCAATGCCGACTGAGGGAAAGGCAGCTTTCCTCGATTAACACAGTGTTTCCTATTCGTGGCAGCAGGCCTCCAGCAGCCCTCTTCACGTAACGGGGAAACCAGACCTGTCCCCCCAGGCTCAACGTAATGTCCGGCTTTCCATCCACGGGTGGCCGTGTACAAACGATTTCCATGACCCCGGTAGGGAAGGTAGGGCATCAAGGCCAGTGTGCCCTTCCTAGGACTCCCGCCGCCTGACCATGTCCCTTGGAAGAACGCTGTGTGCTCAGTGACTCTTCTTGGCCGACTGAGCGCCGTGCCGCTACCTGGGTACTCCGGATCGTCTCTTTGAGTGCACTGTGAAAGGCAAGGCAGTGTCTGTTTTCTTCGTTGGATCGATAGACGGACAAATCTTTCAAATGTGCCCCGACCAGAGTTCTGGAAAGTCCTCGGTGGAATGCCAGTGGCTCTCAGGGCTGACCCTGAGCTGCCGTGAAACCACTCTGTGCTTCGTGTTCCTTCTCGCTTTACACACCTGCCGTCTCTCTCTGCCAAGCAGAAACACGACTTTTACATGCAGCCTGGAAAATCAACAGTTTCCTCCTGAGCCCCGCTAGTCTTTTGGCAGGTTCAAGGCCACCTAGACCACCCTAGCGCCTGAAATCGCTTAGGTCATTGGCACAGGCGCAAATCTCCCTGCCTAAATAAAACATTATTCTGAGAAGGTAGCACAGTGCTTCTTGTGCCTCCTTGGGTTCTTCAGAAACGACACGTACGTGGGCTGGGTTCAACTTTGATACTGGGACCTTTATGAGAAACGGAGGAATTCCCTAGTTGAACGAGGAATCCTCGTAGCCTCCAAGGTGCCTACATACAGCGTTCTGCGAGTCCTTCCTGGCGTGCTGGAATGTGTCTCAAAGGAAAGGGTGCTTTACAGGAAAGACAAAAGGCGTTTTCCACTTCCTTGCCTGAGGCAGGCCAGAGCCCCCTTTACATAAAGGGCGAGCTACACTCATCACGAAGATCAAAACAAAGTCCAGGACGGCATCCACAATGCTGGCAGGCAGGCAGCATTTGCCCAGAAGCCTTAGTCATGGCAGTGGCTTAACGCTAGTGTGCCGTTCAGGACTCCTAGGACTCCTGGGTCCTCACCACCTGGGCGTGGAGAAACACCGTGTACCCAATGTCTCTTCTTAGGCGACCTACCCACACACAGGTCCCTAGGCCCTTCGGCTCATTTCTCTGCACGAGGAAGGAAAGGCAACGCTCTGCTCTCTCTTCGTTGCCCATGGAGAGTGCCAGGCTTTCAACAGGCCTCCCGAACACAGGCCTAGCAGGTCTCAGGTGTAATGCAAAAGGTCCCCACTGCTGCAATGAAAAAACGCTGTGTTTATTGTTCATACTGGGAACCCTTACCTGCCGTCTCTCTCTGCCAAGCAGAAGGCCGACTACAGAGGCAGCCCGACAAACGTACAAGTTGCCCCCTGAACGCTACCTCGGGTTTTCTGAGCTACAAGGACCATTTGGCCTATCCCCGGGAATTATGTCCTTGAAGCCATTCAGCCCACGCAGGACCCCCTTGGCGCCAAAGTTTTTATCAGGGAAGGTCCAGCGTGCTGCTTGAGTCTCTCTTGGTTGGTCAGAAACTACAGGTGCATGTGCTGGGTTCAATTTTGATATTGGTTACCGAGAGCGAAGAGCATTCCTTTCCCAGCGGGAGAGCTGAAAGTGCGGCCTCAAAGTGTCCTGAGACAGAGTGTGGTTGCTCGTGTTCTCTTCACAAGTAGAATGGCTATGTGAGGGAAAGGGAGCTGCCCTAGAGAAACACACTGTTTTCTCTAACGTGCAGGAGGCCTCCCGCCGCCCTATATACATAAAGGGAACACTGTGCTGTTCCACAAGGACCAAAGTAAGGTTCAGATATTCCATCCACGAACTGAGGCGTGCAGAGGCTTTCCACGAAACCTTAGGCAAGTAGTGCATGAATGTTCGTGTGCCTTTCCCAGGACCCCCCGCTGCCTCAGCCTGCCCCCTGGAAGAACACTGTGTACCGAGTACTCTTCTTGGCCCCCTGAGCACCGTGCCGCTACCAGAGCCCTCCGGGGCATCTCTTTGCATGCCGAGTGAGAGGCAACACACTCTTGTCTTCGTTGGATAGCTAGCTAGCCAAGACATTCAAAAGTGCTCCCCGAACAGAGGTGTAGAAGGTCTTAGGTGTAATGCCTAATGTGTCTCTCAGTGCTGCCGCTGAGGAGCAAGGAGAAAGCCGGTGCGTAGGGTTCTTTCTGGGTGTACTTAGCTACCGGCTCTTTCTGGCGAGCAGTAACTCGACTTTAGATGCAGTCTGGAAAATGGACGGTTTCCCCCTGCACACTGCTAGGCTTTTGGCAGCTGCAGGGACGCCTAACTCACTCGACCTAGCCCCTCTAATATTTCATGCCATTCGCACAGTGCGCCACACCCCGGCTACACAGTTATTCAGAGGAGGTGCCACAGTCCTCCTTGGGCCCCTTTCGCTGCGGCAGAACCTATACGTACGTGGGCTGTGCTCAACTTTGAGATTGGGACCTTCAGAGCACTCTAGTACCTCCCAACTGGAGAGAAGGATGGTTCAACGTGAAAGCTGCCTGGAATACAGTGCTCTGTCAGCCCACGCTTGCATGCTGGCATGTCTTTGGGAGGAAAGTGGGCTTTTCTTGAGAGACATAGTGTGTTTCCACTTCCACTCCTGAGGCATCCCAGGGTCGCCTGTACATAAAAGGAACACTACGCTGAGCGCCAAGCTGAAGGCAAGGTCCGGGAATTGCATCCACAGCGCCGGGCAGGCCTGCAGCATTTCCCAGGAAGCCTCACTCAAAGCAGTGGCTAAACGCTAGTGTGCTTTTCAGGACTCCTGCGACTCCCGCGTCCTCACCACGTCTCATGCAAACACAATGTGTACCGGATGCCACTTCTTAGGCGACCTACCAACATACAGGGACCTAGGCCCTTCGGATCATCTCCTGGAATGGAGAGTGAAAGGCAAAACACCGCTCTCTTGGTCGCACACTTGGATTGCCAGTCTTTCAAAAGTCCTCCCGAGCACAGGTTCTAGCAGGCCTTAGGTGTACTGCAAGTGGTCCCCGCTGCTGAACCAGACCTGCAATGGAAAAAAAGCCTCTGCTTGCTGTTCATCCTGGGAACGCCAACCTGCCCTGGCTCGCCGAGCAGACAGTCGACTTTCGATGCAGCCTGACATACGGACTTGTTGCCCCTGCAACACTGCCTAAGCTTTTGGAAGGGAAAAGGACACTTTGGCCTAACCCAAGGAATTACGTCGGTCACGCCACTCAGCCCAAGCAGAACTCCCTTCGTGCCAAAGTTTTATCCGGGAAGGTCCCAGGGTGCTGCGTGAGTCTCTTTTCGTTGCTCAGAAACTACCCGTACACGGGCTGTGCCAAGTCTGGCCTCGGGACCTAAGGAGGGAAGCGTTATTTTCCCACCGGGAAAGCAGGCCACCTGCGGCCTCAAACTTAAGTGAAAACCAAGGCTGTTGCCCGTCATCTCTTCACAGTGGCAATGCCGACTGAGGGAAAGGCACTGTGTTTCCTCGATTAACACAGTGTTTCCTATTCGTGGCAGCAGGCCTCCAGCAGCCCTCTTCACGTAACGGGGAAACCAGACCTGTCCCCCAGGCTCAACGTAATGTCCGGCTTTCCATCCACGGGTGGCCGTGTACAAACGATTTCCATGACCCCGGTAGGGAAGGTAGGGCATCAAGGCCAGTGTGCCCTTCCTAGGACTCCCGCCGCCTGACCATGTCCCTTGGAAGAACGCTGTGTGCTCAGTGACTCTTCTTGGCCGACTGAGCGCCGTGCCGCTACTGGGTACTCCGGATCGTCTCTTTGAGTGCACTGTGAAAGGCAAGGCAGTGTCTGTTTTTCTTCGTTGGATCGATAGACGGACAAATCTTTCAAATGTGCCCCGACCAGAGTTCTGGAAAGTCCTCGGTGGAATGCCAGTGGCTCTCAGGGCTGACCCTGAGCTGCCGTGAAACCACTCTGTGCTTCGTGTTCCTTCTCGCTTTACACACCTGCCGTCTCTCTCTGCCAAGCAGAAACACGACTTTTACATGCAGCCTGGAAAATCAACAGTTTCCTCCTGAGCCCCGCTAGTCTTTTGGCAGGTTCAAGGCCACCTAGACCTCCCTAGCGCCTGAAATCGCTTAGGTCATTGGCACAGGCGCAAATCTCCCTGCCTAAATAAAACATTATTCTGAGAAGGTAGCACAGTGCTTCTTGTGCCTCCTTGGGTTCTTCAGAACGACACGTACGTGGGCTGGGTTCAACTTTGATACTGGGACCTTTATGAGAAACGGAGGAATTCCCTAGTTGAACGAGGAATCCTCGTAGCCTCCAAGGTGCCTACATACAGCGTTCTGCGAGTCCTTCCTGGCGTGCTGGAATGTGTCTCAAAGGAAAGGGTGCTTTACAGGAAAGACAAAAGGCGTTTCCACTTCCTTGCCTGAGGCAGGCCAGAGCCCCCTTTACATAAAGGGCGAGCTACACTCATCACGAAGATCAAAACAAAGTCCAGGACGGCATCCACAATGCTGGCAGGCAGGCAGCATTTGCCCAGAAGCCTTAGTCATGGCAGTGGCTTAACGCTAGTGTGCCGTTCAGGACTCCTAGGACTCCTGGGTCCTCACCACCTGGGCGTGGAGAAACACCGTGTACCCAATGTCTCTTCTTAGGCGACCTACCCACACACAGGTCCCTAGGCCCTTCGGCTCATTTCTCTGCACGAGGAAGGAAAGGCAACGCTCTGCTCTCTCTCTTCGTTGCCCATGGAGATTGCCAGGCTTTCAACAGGCCTCCCGAACACAGGCCTAGCAGGTCTCAGGTGTAATGCAAAAGGTCCCCACTGCTGCAATGAAAAAACGCTGTGTTTATTGTTCATACTGGGAACCCTTACCTGCCGTCTCTCTCTGCCAAGCAGAAGGCCGACTACAGAGGCAGCCCGACAAACGTACAAGTTGCCCCCTGAACGCTACCTCGGGTTTTCTGAGCTACAAGGACCATTTGGCCTATCCCCGGGAATTATGTCCTTGAAGCCATTCAGCCCACGCAGGACCCCCTTGGCGCCAAAGTTTTATCAGGGAAGGTCCAGCGTGCTGCTTGAGTCTCTCTTGGTTGGTCAGAAACTACAGGTGCATGTGCTGGGTTCAATTTTGATATTGGTTACCGAGAGCGAAGAGCATTCCTTTCCCAGCGGGAGAGCTGAAAGTGCGGCCTCAAAGTGTCCTGAGACAGAGTGTGGTTGCTCGTGTTCTCTTCACAAGTAGAATGGCTATGTGAGGGAAAGGGAGCTGCCCTAGAGAAACACACTGTTTTCTCTAACGTGCAGGAGGCCTCCCGCCGCCCTATATACATAAAGGGAACACTGTGCTGTTCCACAAGGACCAAAGTAAGGTTCAGATATTCCATCCACGAACTGAGGCGTGCAGAGGCTTTCCACGAAACCTTAGGCAAGTAGTGCATGAATGTTCGTGTGCCTTTCCCAGGACCCCCGCTGCCTCAGCCTGCCCCCTGGAAGAACACTGTGTACCGAGTACTCTTCTTGGCCCCCTGAGCACCGTGCCGCTACCAGAGCCCTCCGGGGCATCTCTTTGCATGCCGAGTGAGAGGCAACACACTCTTGTCTTCGTTGGATAGCTAGCTAGCCAAGACATTCAAAAGTGCTCCCCGAACAGAGGTGTAGAAGGTCTTAGGTGTAATGCCTAATGTGTCTCTCAGTGCTGCCGCTGAGGAGCAAGGAGAAAGCCGGTGCGTAGGGTTCTTTCTGGGTGTACTTAGCTACCGGCTCTTTCTGGCGAGCAGTAACTCGACTTTAGATGCAGTCTGGAAAATGGACGGTTTCCCCCTGCACACTGCTAGGCTTTTGGCAGCTGCAGGGACGCCTAACTCACTCGACCTAGCCCCTCTAATATTTCATGCCATTCGCACAGTGCGCCACACCCCGGCTACACAGTTATTCAGAGGAGGTGCCACAGTCCTCCTTGGGCCCCTTTCGCTGCGGCAGAACCTATACGTACGTGGGCTGTGCTCAACTTTGAGATTGGGACCTTCAGAGCACTCTAGTACCTCCCAACTGGAGAGAAGGATGGTTCAACGTGAAAGCTGCCTGGAATAGAGTGCTCTGTCAGCCCACGCTTGCATGCTGGCATGTCTTTGGGAGGAAAGTGGGCTTTTCTTGAGAGACATAGTGTGTTTCCACTTCCACTCCTGAGGCATCCCAGGGTCGCCTGTACATAAAAGGAACACTACGCTGAGCGCCAAGCTGAAGGCAAGGTCCGGGAATTGCATCCACAGCGCCGGGCAGGCCTGCAGCATTTCCCAGGAAGCCTCACTCAAAGCAGTGGCTAAACGCTAGTGTGCTTTTCAGGACTCCTGCGACTCCCGCGTCCTCACCACGTCTCATGCAAACACAATGTGTACCGGATGCCACTTCTTAGGCGACCTACCAACATACAGGGACCTAGGCCCTTCGGATCATCTCCTGGAATGGAGAGTGAAAGGCAAAACACCACTCTCTTGGTCGCACACTTGGATTGCCAGTCTTTCAAAAGTCCTCCCGAGCACAGGTTCTAGCAGGCCTTAGGTGTACTGCAAGTGGTCCCCGCTGCTGAACCAGACCTGCAATGGAAAAAAAGCCTCTGCTTGCTGTTCATCCTGGGAACGCCAACCTGCCCTGGCTCGCCGAGCAGACAGTCGACTTTCGATGCAGCCTGACATACGGACTTGTTGCCCCTGCAACACTGCCTAAGCTTTTGGAAGGGAAAAGGACACTTTGGCCTAACCCAAGGAATTACGTCGGTCACGCCACTCAGCCCAAGCAGAACTCCCTTCGTGCCAAAGTTTTATCCGGGAAGGTCCAGGGTGCTGCGTGAGTCTCTTTTCGTTGCTCAGAAACTACCCGTACACGGGCTGTGCCAAGTCTGGCCTCGGGACCTAAGGAGGGAAGCGTTATTTTCCCACCGGGAAAGCAGGCCACCTGCGGCCTCAAACTTAAGTGAAAACCAAGGCTGTTGCCCGTCATCTCTTCACAGTGGCAATGCCGACTGAGGGAAAGGCAGCTTTCCTCGATTAACACAGTGTTTCCTATTCGTGGCAGCAGGCCTCCAGCAGCCCTCTTCACGTAACGGGGAAACCAGACCTGTCCCCCAGGCTCAACGTAATGTCCGGCTTTCCATCCACGGGTGGCCGTGTACAAACGATTTCCATGACCCCGGTAGGGAAGGTAGGGCATCAAGGCCAGTGTGCCCTTCCTAGGACTCCCGCCGCCTGACCATGTCCCTTGGAAGAACGCTGTGTGCTCAGTGACTCTTCTTGGCCGACTGAGCGCCGTGCCGCTACCTGGATACTCCGGATCGTCTCTTTGAGTGCACTGTGAAAGGCAAGGCAGTGTCTGTTTTCTTCGTTGGATCGATAGACGGACAAATCTTTCAAATGTGCCCCGACCAGAGTTCTGGAAAGTCCTCGGTGGAATGCCAGTGGCTCTCAGGGCTGACCCTGAGCTGCCGTGAAACCACTCTAAGCTTCGTGTTCCTTCTCGCTTTACACACCTGCCGTCTCTCTCTGCCAAGCAGAAACACGACTTTTACATGCAGCCTGGAAAATCAACAGTTTCCTCCTGAGCCCCGCTAGTCTTTTGGCAGGTTCAAGGCCACCTAGACCACCCTAGCGCCTGAAATCGCTTAGGTCATTGGCACAGGCGCAAATCTCCCTGCCTAAATAAAACATTATTCTGAGAAGGTAGCACAGTGCTTCTTGTGCCTCCTTGGGTTCTTCAGAAACGACACGTACGTGGGCTGGGTTCAACTTTGATACTGGGACCTTTATGAGAAACGGAGGAATTCCCTAGTTGAACGAGGAATCCTTGTAGCCTCCAAGGTGCCTACATACAGCGTTCTGCGAGTCCTTCCTGGCGTGCTGGAATGTGTCTCAAAGGAAAGGGTGCTTTACAGGAAAGACAAAAGGCGTTTCCACTTCCTTGCCTGAGGCAGGCCAGAGCCCCCTTTACATAAAGGGCGAGCTACACTCATCACGA
Organism: Balaenoptera acutorostrata; assembly: GCF_949987535.1. NCBI lineage: Eukaryota > Metazoa > Chordata > Mammalia > Artiodactyla > Balaenopteridae > Balaenoptera > Balaenoptera acutorostrata. The sequence continues at coordinate 50,695 of NW_026646528.1, read as the reverse complement.
AGATCAAAACAAAGTCCAGGACGGCATCCACAATGCTGGCAGGCAGGCAGCATTTGCCCAGAAGCCTTAGTCATGGCAGTGGCTTAACGCTAGTGTGCCGTTCAGGACTCCTAGGACTCCTGGGTCCTCACCACCTGGGCGTGGAGAAACACCGTGTACCCAATGTCTCTTCTTAGGCGACCTACCCAAACACAGGTCCCTAGGCCCTTCGGCTCATTTCTCTGCACGAGGAAGGAAAGGCAACGCTCTGCTCTCTCTCTTCGTTGCCCATGGAGATTGCCAGGCTTTCAACAGGCCTCCCGAACACAGGCCTAGCAGGTCTCAGGTGTAATGCAAAAGGTCCCCACTGCTGCAATGAAAAAACGCTGTGTTTATTGTTCATACTGGGAACCCTTACCTGCCGTCTCTCTCTGCCAAGCAGAAGGCCGACTACAGAGGCAGCCCGACAAACGTACAAGTTGCCCCCTGAACGCTACCTCGGGTTTTCTGAGCTACAAGGACCATTTGGCCTATCCCCGGGAATTATGTCCTTGAAGCCATTCAGCCCACGCAGGACCCCCTTGGCGCCAAAGTTTTATCAGGGAAGGTCCAGCGTGCTGCTTGAGTCTCTCTTGGTTGGTCAGAAACTACAGGTGCATGTGCTGGGTTCAATTTTGATATTGGTTACCGAGAGCGAAGAGCATTCCTTTCCCAGCGGGAGAGCTGAAAGTGCGGCCTCAAAGTGTCCTGAGACAGAGTGTGGTTGCTCGTGTTCTCTTCACAAGTAGAATGGCTATGTGAGGGAAAGGGAGCTGCCCTAGAGAAACACACTGTTTTCTCTAACGTGCAGGAGGCCTCCCGCCGCCCTATATACATAAAGGGAACACTGTGCTGTTCCACAAGGACCAAAGTAAGGTTCAGATATTCCATCCACGAACTGAGGCGTGCAGAGGCTTTCCACGAAACCTTAGGCAAGTAGTGCATGAATGTTCGTGTGCCTTTCCCAGGACCCCCGCTGCCTCAGCCTGCCCCCTGGAAGAACACTGTGTACCGAGTACTCTTCTTGGCCCCCTGAGCACCGTGCCGCTACCAGAGCCCTCCGGGGCATCTCTTTGCATGCCGAGTGAGAGGCAACACACTCTTGTCTTCGTTGGATAGCTAGCTAGCCAAGACATTCAAAAGTGCTCCCCGAACAGAGGTGTAGAAGGTCTTAGGTGTAATGCCTAATGTGTCTCTCAGTGCTGCCGCTGAGGAGCAAGGAGAAAGCCGGTGCGTAGGGTTCTTTCTGGGTGTACTTAGCTACCGGCTCTTTCTGGCGAGCAGTAACTCGACTTTAGATGCAGTCTGGAAAATGGACGGTTTCCCCCTGCACACTGCTAGGCTTTTGGCAGCTGCAGGGACACCTAACTCACTCGACCTAGCCCCTCTAATATTTCATGCCATTCGCACAGTGCGCCACACCCCGGCTACACAGTTATTCAGAGGAGGTGCCACAGTCCTCCTTGGGCCCCTTTCGCTGCGGCAGAACCTATACGTACGTGGGCTGTGCTCAACTTTGAGATTGGGACCTTCAGAGCACTCTAGTACCTCCCAACTGGAGAGAAGGATGGTTCAACGTGAAAGCTGCCTGGAATACAGTGCTCTGTCAGCCCACGCTTGCATGCTGGCATGTCTTTGGGAGGAAAGTGGGCTTTTCTTGAGAGACATAGTGTGTTTCCACTTCCACTCCTGAGGCATCCCAGGGTCGCCTGTACATAAAAGGAACACTACGCTGAGCGCCAAGCTGAAGGCAAGGTCCGGGAATTGCATCCACAGCGCCGGGCAGGCCTGCAGCATTTCCCAGGAAGCCTCACTCAAAGCAGTGGCTAAACGCTAGTGTGCTTTTCAGGACTCCTGCGACTCCCGCGTCCTCACCACGTCTCATGCAAACACAATGTGTACCGGATGCCACTTCTTAGGCGACCTACCAACATACAGGGACCTAGGCCCTTCGGATCATCTCCTGGAATGGAGAGTGAAAGGCAAAACACCGCTCTCTTGGTCGCACACTTGGATTGCCAGTCTTTCAAAAGTCCTCCCGAGCACAGGTTCTAGCAGGCCTTAGGTGTACTGCAAGTGGTCCCCGCTGCTGAACCAGACCTGCAATGGAAAAAAAGCCTCTGCTTGCTGTTCATCCTGGGAAGGCCAACCTGCCCTGGCTCGCCGAGCAGACAGTCGACTTTCGATGCAGCCTGACATACGGACTTGTTGCCCCTGCAACACTGCCTAAGCTTTTGGAAGGGAAAAGGACACTTTGGCCTAACCCAAGGAATTACGTCGGTCACGCCACTCAGCCCAAGCAGAACTCCCTTCGTGCCAAAGTTTTATCCGGGAAGGTCCAGGGTGCTGCGTGAGTCTCTTTTCGTTGCTCAGAAACTACCCGTACATGGGCTGTGCCAAGTCTGGCCTCGGGACCTAAGGAGGGAAGCGTTATTTTCCCACCGGGAAAGCAGGCCACCTGCGGCCTCAAACTTAAGTGAAAACCAAGGCTGTTGCCCGTCATCTCTTCACAGTGGCAATGCCGACTGAGGGAAAGGCACTGTGTTTCCTCGATTAACACAGTGTTTCCTATTCGTGGCAGCAGGCCTCCAGCAGCCCTCTTCACGTAACGGGGAAACCAGACCTGTCCCCCAGGCTCAACGTAATGTCCGGCTTTCCATCCACGGGTGGCCGTGTACAAACGATTTCCATGACCCCGGTAGGGAAGGTAGGGCATCAAGGCCAGTGTGCCCTTCCTAGGACTCCCGCCGCCTGACCATGTCCCTTGGAAGAACGCTGTGTGCTCAGTGACTCTTCTTGGCCGACTGAGCGCCGTGCCGCTACTGGGTACTCCGGATCGTCTCTTTGAGTGCACTGTGAAAGGCAAGGCAGTGTCTGTTTTCTTCGTTGGATCGATAGACGGACAAATCTTTCAAATGTGCCCCGACCAGAGTTCTGGAAAGTCCTCGGTGGAATGCCAGTGGCTCTCAGGGCTGACCCTGAGCTGCCGTGAAACCACTCTGTGCTTCGTGTTCCTTCTCGCTTTACACACCTGCCGTCTCTCTCTGCCAAGCAGAAACACGACTTTTACATGCAGCCTGGAAAATCAACAGTTTCCTCCTGAGCCCCGCTAGTCTTTTGGCAGGTTCAAGGCCACCTAGACCTCCCTAGCGCCTGAAATCGCTTAGGTCATTGGCACAGGCGCAAATCTCCCTGCCTAAATAAAACATTATTCTGAGAAGGTAGCACAGTGCTTCTTGTGCCTCCTTGGGTTCTTCAGAACGACACGTACGTGGGCTGGGTTCAACTTTGATACTGGGACCTTTATGAGAAACGGAGGAATTCCCTAGTTGAACGAGGAATCCTCGTAGCCTCCAAGGTGCCTACATACAGCGTTCTGCGAGTCCTTCCTGGCGTGCTGGAATGTGTCTCAAAGGAAAGGGTGCTTTACAGGAAAGACAAAAGGCGTTTCCACTTCCTTGCCTGAGGCAGGCCAGAGCCCCCTTTACATAAAGGGCGAGCTACACTCATCACGAAGATCAAAACAAAGTCCAGGACGGCATCCACAATGCTGGCAGGCAGGCAGCATTTGCCCAGAAGCCTTAGTCATGGCAGTGGCTTAACGCTAGTGTGCCGTTCAGGACTCCTAGGACTCCTGGGTCCTCACCACCTGGGCGTGGAGAAACACCGTGTACCCAATGTCTCTTCTTAGGCGACCTACCCACACACAGGTCCCTAGGCCCTTCGGCTCATTTCTCTGCACGAGGAAGGAAAGGCAACGCTCTGCTCTCTCTCTTCGTTGCCCATGGAGATTGCCAGGCTTTCAACAGGCCTCCCGAACACAGGCCTAGCAGGTCTCAGGTGTAATGCAAAAGGTCCCCACTGCTGCAATGAAAAAACGCTGTGTTTATTGTTCATACTGGGAACCCTTACCTGCCGTCTCTCTCTGCCAAGCAGAAGGCCGACTACAGAGGCAGCCCGACAAACGTACAAGTTGCCCCCTGAACGCTACCTCGGGTTTTCTGAGCTACAAGGACCATTTGGCCTATCCCCGGGAATTATGTCCTTGAAGCCATTCAGCCCACGCAGGACCCCCTTGGCGCCAAAGTTTTATCAGGGAAGGTCCAGCGTGCTGCTTGAGTCTCTCTTGGTTGGTCAGAAACTACAGGTGCATGTGCTGGGTTCAATTTTGATATTGGTTACCGAGAGCGAAGAGCATTCCTTTCCCAGCGGGAGAGCTGAAAGTGCGGCCTCAAAGTGTCCTGAGACAGAGTGTGGTTGCTCGTGTTCTCTTCACAAGTAGAATGGCTATGTGAGGGAAAGGAAGCTGCCCTAGAGAAACACACTGTTTTCTCTAACGTGCAGGAGGCCTCCCGCCGCCCTATATACATAAAGGGAACACTATGCTGTTCCACAAGGACCAAAGTAAGGTTCAGATATTCCATCCACGAACTGAGGCGTGCAGAGGCTTTCCACGAAACCTTAGGCAAGTAGTGCATGAATGTTCGTGTGCCTTTCCCAGGACCCCCGCTGCCTCAGCCTGCCCCCTGGAAGAACACTGTGTACCGAGTACTCTTCTTGGCCCCCTGAGCACCGTGCCGCTACCAGAGCCCTCCGGGGCATCTCTTTGCATGCCGAGTGAGAGGCAACACACTCTTGTCTTCGTTGGATAGCTAGCTAGCCAAGACATTCAAAAGTGCTCCCCGAACAGAGGTGTAGAAGGTCTTAGGTGTAATGCCTAATGTGTCTCTCAGTGCTGCCGCTGAGGAGCAAGGAGAAAGCCGGTGCGTAGGGTTCTTTCTGGGTGTACTTAGCTACCGGCTCTTTCTGGCGAGCAGTAACTCGACTTTAGATGCAGTCTGGAAAATGGACGGTTTCCCCCTGCACACTGCTAGGCTTTTGGCAGCTGCAGGGACGCCTAACTCACTCGACCTAGCCCCTCTAATATTTCATGCCATTCGCACAGTGCGCCACACCCCGGCTACACAGTTATTCAGAGGAGGTGCCACAGTCCTCCTTGGGCCCCTTTCGCTGCGGCAGAACCTATACGTACGTGGGCTGTGCTCAACTTTGAGATTGGGACCTTCAGAGCACTCTAGTACCTCCCAACTGGAGAGAAGGATGGTTCAACGTGAAAGCTGCCTGGAATACAGTGCTCTGTCAGCCCACGCTTGCATGCTGGCATGTCTTTGGGAGGAAAGTGGGCTTTTCTTGAGAGACATAGTGTGTTTCCACTTCCACTCCTGAGGCATCCCAGGGTCGCCTGTACATAAAAGGAACACTACGCTGAGCGCCAAGCTGAAGGCAAGGTCCGGGAATTGCATCCACAGCGCCGGGCAGGCCTGCAGCATTTCCCAGGAAGCCTCACTCAAAGCAGTGGCTAAACGCTAGTGTGCTTTTCAGGACTCCTGCGACTCCCGCGTCCTCACCACGTCTCATGCAAACACAATGTGTACCGGATGCCACTTCTTAGGCGACCTACCAACATACAGGGACCTAGGCCCTTCGGATCATCTCCTGGAATGGAGAGTGAAAGGCAAAACACCGCTCTCTTGGTCGCACACTTGGATTGCCAGTCTTTCAAAAGTCCTCCCGAGCACAGGTTCTAGCAGGCCTTAGGTGTACTGCAAGTGGTCCCCGCTGCTGAACCAGACCTGCAATGGAAAAAAAGCCTCTGCTTGCTGTTCATCCTGGGAACGCCAACCTGCCCTGGCTCGCCGAGCAGACAGTCGACTTTCGATGCAGCCTGACATACGGACTTGTTGCCCCTGCAACACTGCCTAAGCTTTTGGAAGGGAAAAGGACACTTTGGCCTAACCCAAGGAATTACGTCGGTCACGCCACTCAGCCCAAGCAGAACTCCCTTCGTGCCAAAGTTTTATCCGGGAAGGTCCAGGGTGCTGCGTGAGTCTCTTTTCGTTGCTCAGAAACTACCCGTACACGGGCTGTGCCAAGTCTGGCCTCGGGACCTAAGGAGGGAAGCGTTATTTTCCCACCGGGAAAGCAGGCCACCTGCGGCCTCAAACTTAAGTGAAAACCAAGGCTGTTGCCCGTCATCTCTTCACAGTGGCAATGCCGACTGAGGGAAAGGCACTGTGTTTCCTCGATTAACACAGTGTTTCCTATTCGTGGCAGCAGGCCTCCAGCAGCCCTCTTCACGTAACGGGGAAACCAGACCTGTCCCCCAGGCTCAACGTAATGTCCGGCTTTCCATCCACGGGTGGCCGTGTACAAACGATTTCCATGACCCCGGTAGGGAAGGTAGGGCATCAAGGCCAGTGTGCCCTTCCTAGGACTCCCGCCGCCTGACCATGTCCCTTGGAAGAACGCTGTGTGCTCAGTGACTCTTCTTGGCCGACTGAGCGCCGTGCCGCTACCTGGGTACTCCGGATCGTCTCTTTGAGTGCACTGTGAAAGGCAAGGCAGTGTCTGTTTTCTTCGTTGGATCGATAGACGGACAAATCTTTCAAATGTGCCCCGACCAGAGTTCTGGAAAGTCCTCGGTGGAATGCCAGTGGCTCTCAGGGCTGACCCTGAGCTGCCGTGAAACCACTCTGTGCTTCGTGTTCCTTCTCGCTTTACACACCTGCCGTCTCTCTCTGCCAAGCAGAAACACGACTTTTACATGCAGCCTGGAAAATCAACAGTTTCCTCCTGAGCCCCGCTAGTCTTTTGGCAGGTTCAAGGCCACCTAGACCTCCCTAGCGCCTGAAATCGCTTAGGTCATTGGCACAGGCGCAAATCTCCCTGCCTAAATAAAACATTATTCTGAGAAGGTAGCACAGTGCTTCTTGTGCCTCCTTGGGTTCTTCAGAACGACACGTACGTGGGCTGGGTTCAACTTTGATACTGGGACCTTTATGAGAAACGGAGGAATTCCCTAGTTGAACGAGGAATCCTCGTAGCCTCCAAGGTGCCTACATACAGCGTTCTGCGAGTCCTTCCTGGCGTGCTGGAATGTGTCTCAAAGGAAAGGGTGCTTTACAGGAAAGACAAAAGGCGTTTCCACTTCCTTGCCTGAGGCAGGCCAGAGCCCCCTTTACATAAAGGGCGAGCTACACTCATCACGAAGATCAAAACAAAGTCCAGGACGGCATCCACAATGCTGGCAGGCAGGCAGCATTTGCCCAGAAGCCTTAGTCATGGCAGTGGCTTAACGCTAGTGTGCCGTTCAGGACTCCTAGGACTCCTGGGTCCTCACCACCTGGGCGTGGAGAAACACCGTGTACCCAATGTCTCTTCTTAGGCGACCTACCCACACACAGGTCCCTAGGCCCTTCGGCTCATTTCTCTGCACGAGGAAGGAAAGGCAACGCTCTGCTCTCTCTCTTCGTTGCCCATGGAGATTGCCAGGCTTTCAACAGGCCTCCCGAACACAGGCCTAGCAGGTCTCAGGTGTAATGCAAAAGGTCCCCACTGCTGCAATGAAAAAACGCTGTGTTTATTGTTCATACTGGGAACCCTTACCTGCCGTCTCTCTCTGCCAAGCAGAAGGCCGACGACAGAGGCAGCCCGACAAACGTACAAGTTGCCCCCTGAACGCTACCTCGGGTTTTCTGAGCTACAAGGACCATTTGGCCTATCCCCGGGAATTATGTCCTTGAAGCCATTCAGCCCACGCAGGACCCCCTTGGCGCCAAAGTTTTATCAGGGAAGGTCCAGCGTGCTGCTTGAGTCTCTCTTGGTTGGTCAGAAACTACAGGTGCATGTGCTGGGTTCAATTTTGATATTGGTTACCGAGAGCGAAGAGCATTCCTTTCCCAGCGGGAGAGCTGAAAGTGCGGCCTCAAAGTGTCCTGAGACAGAGTGTGGTTGCTCGTGTTCTCTTCACAAGTAGAATGGCTATGTGAGGGAAAGGAAGCTGCCCTAGAGAAACACACTGTTTTCTCTAACGTGCAGGAGGCCTCCCGCCGCCCTATATACATAAAGGGAACACTATGCTGTTCCACAAGGACCAAAGTAAGGTTCAGATATTCCATCCACGAACTGAGGCGTGCAGAGGCTTTCCACGAAACCTTAGGCAAGTAGTGCATGAATGTTCGTGTGCCTTTCCCAGGACCCCCGCTGCCTCAGCCTGCCCCCTGGAAGAACACTGTGTACCGAGTACTCTTCTTGGCCCCCTGAGCACCGTGCCGCTACCAGAGCCCTCCGGGGCATCTCTTTGCATGCCGAGTGAGAGGCAACACACTCTTGTCTTCGTTGGATAGCTAGCTAGCCAAGACATTCAAAAGTGCTCCCCGAACAGAGGTGTAGAAGGTCTTAGGTGTAATGCCTAATGTGTCTCTCAGTGCTGCCGCTGAGGAGCAAGGAGAAAGCCGGTGCGTAGGGTTCTTTCTGGGTGTACTTAGCTACCGGCTCTTTCTGGCGAGCAGTAACTCGACTTTAGATGCAGTCTGGAAAATGGACGGTTTCCCCCTGCACACTGCTAGGCTTTTGGCAGCTGCAGGGACGCCTAACTCACTCGACCTAGCCCCTCTAATATTTCATGCCATTCGCACAGTGCGCCACACCCCGGCTACACAGTTATTCAGAGGAGGTGCCACAGTCCTCCTTGGGCCCCTTTCGCTGCGGCAGAACCTATACGTACGTGGGCTGTGCTCAACTTTGAGATTGGGACCTTCAGAGCACTCTAGTACCTCCCAACTGGAGAGAAGGATGGTTCAACGTGAAAGCTGCCTGGAATACAGTGCTCTGTCAGCCCACGCTTGCATGCTGGCATGTCTTTGGGAGGAAAGTGGGCTTTTCTTGAGAGACATAGTGTGTTTCCACTTCCACTCCTGAGGCATCCCAGGGTCGCCTGTACATAAAAGGAACACTACGCTGAGCGCCAAGCTGAAGGCAAGGTCCGGGAATTGCATCCACAGCGCCGGGCAGGCCTGCAGCATTTCCCAGGAAGCCTCACTCAAAGCAGTGGCTAAACGCTAGTGTGCTTTTCAGGACTCCTGCGACTCCCGCGTCCTCACCACGTCTCATGCAAACACAATGTGTACCGGATGCCACTTCTTAGGCGACCTACCAACATACAGGGACCTAGGCCCTTCGGATCATCTCCTGGAATGGAGAGTGAAAGGCAAAACACCGCTCTCTTGGTCGCACACTTGGATTGCCAGTCTTTCAAAAGTCCTCCCGAGCACAGGTTCTAGCAGGCCTTAGGTGTACTGCAAGTGGTCCCCGCTGCTGAACCAGACCTGCAATGGAAAAAAAGCCTCTGCTTGCTGTTCATCCTGGGAAGGCCAACCTGCCCTGGCTCGCCGAGCAGACAGTCGACTTTCGATGCAGCCTGACATACGGACTTGTTGCCCCTGCAACACTGCCTAAGCTTTTGGAAGGGAAAAGGACACTTTGGCCTAACCCAAGGAATTACGTCGGTCACGCCACTCAGCCCAAGCAGAACTCCCTTCGTGCCAAAGTTTTATCCGGGAAGGTCCAGGGTGCTGCGTGAGTCTCTTTTCGTTGCTCAGAAACTACCCGTACACGGGCTGTGCCAAGTCTGGCCTCGGGACCTAAGGAGGGAAGCGTTATTTTCCCACCGGGAAAGCAGGCCACCTGCGGCCTCAAACTTAAGTGAAAACCAAGGCTGTTGCCCGTCATCTCTTCACAGTGGCAATGCCGACTGAGGGAAAGGCACTGTGTTTCCTCGATTAACACAGTGTTTCCTATTCGTGGCAGCAGGCCTCCAGCAGCCCTCTTCACGTAACGGGGAAACCAGACCTGTCCCCCAGGCTCAACGTAATGTCCGGCTTTCCATCCACGGGTGGCCGTGTACAAACGATTTCCATGACCCCGGTAGGGAAGGTAGGGCATCAAGGCCAGTGTGCCCTTCCTAGGACTCCCGCCGCCTGACCATGTCCCTTGGAAGAACGCTGTGTGCTCAGTGACTCTTCTTGGCCGACTGAGCGCCGTGCCGCTACCTGGGTACTCCGGATCGTCTCTTTGAGTGCACTGTGAAAGGCAAGGCAGTGTCTGTTTTCTTCGTTGGATCGATAGACGGACAAATCTTTCAAATGTGCCCCGACCAGAGTTCTGGAAAGTCCTCGGTGGAATGCCAGTGGCTCTCAGGGCTGACCCTGAGCTGCCGTGAAACCACTCTGTGCTTCGTGTTCCTTCTCGCTTTACACACCTGCCGTCTCTCTCTGCCAAGCAGAAACACGACTTTTACATGCAGCCTGGAAAATCAACAGTTTCCTCCTGAGCCCCGCTAGTCTTTTGGCAGGTTCAAGGCCACCTAGACCTCCCTAGCGCCTGAAATCGCTTAGGTCATTGGCACAGGCGCAAATCTCCCTGCCTAAATAAAACATTATTCTGAGAAGGTAGCACAGTGCTTCTTGTGCCTCCTTGGGTTCTTCAGAACGACACGTACGTGGGCTGGGTTCAACTTTGATACTGGGACCTTTATGAGAAACGGAGGAATTCCCTAGTTGAACGAGGAATCCTCGTAGCCTCCAAGGTGCCTACATACAGCGTTCTGCGAGTCCTTCCTGGCGTGCTGGAATGTGTCTCAAAGGAAAGGGTGCTTTACAGGAAAGACAAAAGGCGTTTCCACTTCCTTGCCTGAGGCAGGCCAGAGCCCCCTTTACATAAAGGGCGAGCTACACTCATCACGAAGATCAAAACAAAGTCCAGGACGGCATCCACAATGCTGGCAGGCAGGCAGCATTTGCCCAGAAGCCTTAGTCATGGCAGTGGCTTAACGCTAGTGTGCCGTTCAGGACTCCTAGGACTCCTGGGTCCTCACCACCTGGGCGTGGAGAAACACCGTGTACCCAATGTCTCTTCTTAGGCGACCTACCCACACACAGGTCCCTAGGCCCTTCGGCTCATTTCTCTGCACGAGGAAGGAAAGGCAACGCTCTGCTCTCTCTCTTCGTTGCCCATGGAGATTGCCAGGCTTTCAACAGGCCTCCCGAACACAGGCCTAGCAGGTCTCAGGTGTAATGCAAAAGGTCCCCACTGCTGCAATGAAAAAACGCTGTGTTTATTGTTCATACTGGGAACCCTTACCTGCCGTCTCTCTCTGCCAAGCAGAAGGCCGACTACAGAGGCAGCCCGACAAACGTACAAGTTGCCCCCTGAACGCTACCTCGGGTTTTCTGAGCTACAAGGACCATTTGGCCTATCCCCGGGAATTATGTCCTTGAAGCCATTCAGCCCACGCAGGACCCCCTTGGCGCCAAAGTTTTATCAGGGAAGGTCCAGCGTGCTGCTTGAGTCTCTCTTGGTTGGTCAGAAACTACAGGTGCATGTGCTGGGTTCAATTTTGATATTGGTTACCGAGAGCGAAGAGCATTCCTTTCCCAGCGGGAGAGCTGAAAGTGCGGCCTCAAAGTGTCCTGAGACAGAGTGTGGTTGCTCGTGTTCTCTTCACAAGTAGAATGGCTATGTGAGGGAAAGGAAGCTGCCCTAGAGAAACACACTGTTTTCTCTAACGTGCAGGAGGCCTCCCGCCGCCCTATATACATAAAGGGAACACTATGCTGTTCCACAAGGACCAAAGTAAGGTTCAGATATTCCATCCACGAACTGAGGCGTGCAGAGGCTTTCCACGAAACCTTAGGCAAGTAGTGCATGAATGTTCGTGTGCCTTTCCCAGGACCCCCGCTGCCTCAGCCTGCCCCCTGGAAGAACACTGTGTACCGAGTACTCTTCTTGGCCCCCTGAGCACCGTGCCGCTACCAGAGCCCTCCGGGGCATCTCTTTGCATGCCGAGTGAGAGGCAACACACTCTTGTCTTCGTTGGATAGCTAGCTAGCCAAGACATTCAAAAGTGCTCCCCGAACAGAGGTGTAGAAGGTCTTAGGTGTAATGCCTAATGTGTCTCTCAGTGCTGCCGCTGAGGAGCAAGGAGAAAGCCGGTGCGTAGGGTTCTTTCTGGGTGTACTTAGCTACCGGCTCTTTCTGGCGAGCAGTAACTCGACTTTAGATGCAGTCTGGAAAATGGACGGTTTCCCCCTGCACACTGCTAGGCTTTTGGCAGCTGCAGGGACGCCTAACTCACTCGACCTAGCCCCTCTAATATTTCATGCCATTCGCACAGTGCGCCACACCCCGGCTACACAGTTATTCAGAGGAGGTGCCACAGTCCTCCTTGGGCCCCTTTCGCTGCGGCAGAACCTATACGTACGTGGGCTGTGCTCAACTTTGAGATTGGGACCTTCAGAGCACTCTAGTACCTCCCAACTGGAGAGAAGGATGGTTCAACGTGAAAGCTGCCTGGAATACAGTGCTCTGTCAGCCCACGCTTGCATGCTGGCATGTCTTTGGGAGGAAAGTGGGCTTTTCTTGAGAGACATAGTGTGTTTCCACTTCCACTCCTGAGGCATCCCAGGGTCGCCTGTACATAAAAGGAACACTACGCTGAGCGCCAAGCTGAAGGCAAGGTCCGGGAATTGCATCCACAGCGCCGGGCAGGCCTGCAGCATTTCCCAGGAAGCCTCACTCAAAGCAGTGGCTAAACGCTAGTGTGCTTTTCAGGACTCCTGCGACTCCCGCGTCCTCACCACGTCTCATGCAAACACAATGTGTACCGGATGCCACTTCTTAGGCGACCTACCAACATACAGGGACCTAGGCCCTTCGGATCATCTCCTGGAATGGAGAGTGAAAGGCAAAACACCGCTCTCTTGGTCGCACACTTGGATTGCCAGTCTTTCAAAAGTCCTCCCGAGCACAGGTTCTAGCAGGCCTTAGGTGTACTGCAAGTGGTCCCCGCTGCTGAACCAGACCTGCAATGGAAAAAAAGCCTCTGCTTGCTGTTCATCCTGGGAAGGCCAACCTGCCCTGGCTCGCCGAGCAGACAGTCGACTTTCGATGCAGCCTGACATACGGACTTGTTGCCCCTGCAACACTGCCTAAGCTTTTGGAAGGGAAAAGGACACTTTGGCCTAACCCAAGGAATTACGTCGGTCACGCCACTCAGCCCAAGCAGAACTCCCTTCGTGCCAAAGTTTTATCCGGGAAGGTCCAGGGTGCTGCGTGAGTCTCTTTTCGTTGCTCAGAAACTACCCGTACACGGGCTGTGCCAAGTCTGGCCTCGGGACCTAAGGAGGGAAGCGTTATTTTCCCACCGGGAAAGCAGGCCACCTGCGGCCTCAAACTTAAGTGAAAACCAAGGCTGTTGCCCGTCATCTCTTCACAGTGGCAATGCCGACTGAGGGAAAGGCACTGTGTTTCCTCGATTAACACAGTGTTTCCTATTCGTGGCAGCAGGCCTCCAGCAGCCCTCTTCACGTAACGGGGAAACCAGACCTGTCCCCCAGGCTCAACGTAATGTCCGGCTTTCCATCCACGGGTGGCCGTGTACAAACGATTTCCATGACCCCGGTAGGGAAGGTAGGGCATCAAGGCCAGTGTGCCCTTCCTAGGACTCCCGCCGCCTGACCATGTCCCTTGGAAGAACGCTGTGTGCTCAGTGACTCTTCTTGGCCGACTGAGCGCCGTGCCGCTACTGGGTACTCCGGATCGTCTCTTTGAGTGCACTGTGAAAGGCAAGGCAGTGTCTGTTTTCTTCGTTGGATCGATAGACGGACAAATCTTTCAAATGTGCCCCGACCAGAGTTCTGGAAAGTCCTCGGTGGAATGCCAGTGGCTCTCAGGGCTGACCCTGAGCTGCCGTGAAACCACTCTGTGCTTCGTGTTCCTTCTCGCTTTACACACCTGCCGTCTCTCTCTGCCAAGCAGAAACACGACTTTTACATGCAGCCTGGAAAATCAACAGTTTCCTCCTGAGCCCCGCTAGTCTTTTGGCAGGTTCAAGGCCACCTAGACCTCCCTAGCGCCTGAAATCGCTTAGGTCATTGGCACAGGCGCAAATCTCCCTGCCTAAATAAAACATTATTCTGAGAAGGTAGCACAGTGCTTCTTGTGCCTCCTTGGGTTCTTCAGAACGACACGTACGTGGGCTGGGTTCAACTTTGATACTGGGACCTTTATGAGAAACGGAGGAATTCCCTAGTTGAACGAGGAATCCTCGTAGCCTCCAAGGTGCCTACATACAGCGTTCTGCGAGTCCTTCCTGGCGTGCTGGAATGTGTCTCAAAGGAAAGGGTGCTTTACAGGAAAGACAAAAGGCGTTTCCACTTCCTTGCCTGAGGCAGGCCAGAGCCCCCTTTACATAAAGGGCGAGCTACACTCATCACGAAGATCAAAACAAAGTCCAGGACGGCATCCACAATGCTGGCAGGCAGGCAGCATTTGCCCAGAAGCCTTAGTCATGGCAGTGGCTTAACGCTAGTGTGCCGTTCAGGACTCCTAGGACTCCTGGGTCCTCACCACCTGGGCGTGGAGAAACACCGTGTACCCAATGTCTCTTCTTAGGCGACCTACCCACACACAGGTCCCTAGGCCCTTCGGCTCATTTCTCTGCACGAGGAAGGAAAGGCAACGCTCTGCTCTCTCTCTTCGTTGCCCATGGAGATTGCCAGGCTTTCAACAGGCCTCCCGAACACAGGCCTAGCAGGTCTCAGGTGTAATGCAAAAGGTCCCCACTGCTGCAATGAAAAAACGCTGTGTTTATTGTTCATACTGGGAACCCTTACCTGCCGTCTCTCTCTGCCAAGCAGAAGGCCGACTACAGAGGCAGCCCGACAAACGTACAAGTTGCCCCCTGAACGCTACCTCGGGTTTTCTGAGCTACAAGGACCATTTGGCCTATCCCCGGGAATTATGTCCTTGAAGCCATTCAGCCCACGCAGGACCCCCTTGGCGCCAAAGTTTTATCAGGGAAGGTCCAGCGTGCTGCTTGAGTCTCTCTTGGTTGGTCAGAAACTACAGGTGCATGTGCTGGGTTCAATTTTGATATTGGTTACCGAGAGCGAAGAGCATTCCTTTCCCAGCGGGAGAGCTGAAAGTGCGGCCTCAAAGTGTCCTGAGACAGAGTGTGGTTGCTCGTGTTCTCTTCACAAGTAGAATGGCTATGTGAGGGAAAGGGAGCTGCCCTAGAGAAACACACTGTTTTCTCTAACGTGCAGGAGGCCTCCCGCCGCCCTATATACATAAAGGGAACACTGTGCTGTTCCACAAGGACCAAAGTAAGGTTCAGATATTCCATCCACGAACTGAGGCGTGCAGAGGCTTTCCACGAAACCTTAGGCAAGTAGTGCATGAATGTTCGTGTGCCTTTCCCAGGACCCCCGCTGCCTCAGCCTGCCCCCTGGAAGAACACTGTGTACCGAGTACTCTTCTTGGCCCCCTGAGCACCGTGCCGCTACCAGAGCCCTCCGGGGCATCTCTTTGCATGCCGAGTGAGAGGCAACACACTCTTGTCTTCGTTGGATAGCTAGCTAGCCAAGACATTCAAAAGTGCTCCCCGAACAGAGGTGTAGAAGGTCTTAGGTGTAATGCCTAATGTGTCTCTCAGTGCTGCCGCTGAGGAGCAAGGAGAAAGCCGGTGCGTAGGGTTCTTTCTGGGTGTACTTAGCTACCGGCTCTTTCTGGCGAGCAGTAACTCGACTTTAGATGCAGTCTGGAAAATGGACGGTTTCCCCCTGCACACTGCTAGGCTTTTGGCAGCTGCAGGGACGCCTAACTCACTCGACCTAGCCCCTCTAATATTTCATGCCATTCGCACAGTGCGCCACACCCCGGCTACACAGTTATTCAGAGGAGGTGCCACAGTCCTCCTTGGGCCCCTTTCGCTGCGGCAGAACCTATACGTACGTGGGCTGTGCTCAACTTTGAGATTGGGACCTTCAGAGCACTCTAGTACCTCCCAACTGGAGAGAAGGATGGTTCAACGTGAAAGCTGCCTGGAATACAGTGCTCTGTCAGCCCACGCTTGCATGCTGGCATGTCTTTGGGAGGAAAGTGGGCTTTTCTTGAGAGACATAGTGTGTTTCCACTTCCACTCCTGAGGCATCCCAGGGTCGCCTGTACATAAAAGGAACACTACGCTGAGCGCCAAGCTGAAGGCAAGGTCCGGGAATTGCATCCACAGCGCCGGGCAGGCCTGCAGCATTTCCCAGGAAGCCTCACTCAAAGCAGTGGCTAAACGCTAGTGTGCTTTTCAGGACTCCTGCGACTCCCGCGTCCTCACCACGTCTCATGCAAACACAATGTGTACCGGATGCCACTTCTTAGGCGACCTACCAACATACAGGGACCTAGGCCCTTCGGATCATCTCCTGGAATGGAGAGTGAAAGGCAAAACACCACTCTCTTGGTCGCACACTTGGATTGCCAGTCTTTCAAAAGTCCTCCCGAGCACAGGTTCTAGCAGGCCTTAGGTGTACTGCAAGTGGTCCCCGCTGCTGAACCAGACCTGCAATGGAAAAAAAGCCTCTGCTTGCTGTTCATCCTGGGAACGCCAACCTGCCCTGGCTCGCCGAGCAGACAGTCGACTTTCGATGCAGCCTGACATACGGACTTGTTGCCTCTGCAACACTGCCTAAGCTTTTGGAAGGGAAAAGGACACTTTGGCCTAACCCAAGGAATTACGTCGGTCACGCCACTCAGCCCAAGCAGAACTCCCTTCGTGCCAAAGTTTTATCCGGGAAGGTCCAGGGTGCTGCGTGAGTCTCTTTTCGTTGCTCAGAAACTACCCGTACACGGGCTGTGCCAAGTCTGGCCTCGGGACCTAAGGAGGGAAGCGTTATTTTCCCACCGGGAAAGCAGGCCACCTGCGGCCTCAAACTTAAGTGAAAACCAAGGCTGTTGCCCGTCATCTCTTCACAGTGGCAATGCCGACTGAGGGAAAGGCAGCTTTCCTCGATTAACACAGTGTTTCCTATTCGTGGCAGCAGGCCTCCAGCAGCCCTCTTCACGTAACGGGGAAACCAGACCTGTCCCCCAGGCTCAACGTAATGTCCGGCTTTCCATCCACGGGTGGCCGTGTACAAACGATTTCCATGACCCCGGTAGGGAAGGTAGGGCATCAAGGCCAGTGTGCCCTTCCTAGGACTCCCGCCGCCTGACCATGTCCCTTGGAAGAACGCTGTGTGCTCAGTGACTCTTCTTGGCCGACTGAGCGCCGTGCCGCTACCTGGATACTCCGGATCGTCTCTTTGAGTGCACTGTGAAAGGCAAGGCAGTGTCTGTTTTCTTCGTTGGATCGATAGACGGACAAATCTTTCAAATGTGCCCCGACCAGAGTTCTGGAAAGTCCTCGGTGGAATGCCAGTGGCTCTCAGGGCTGACCCTGAGCTGCCGTGAAACCACTCTAAGCTTCGTGTTCCTTCTCGCTTTACACACCTGCCGTCTCTCTCTGCCAAGCAGAAACACGACTTTTACATGCAGCCTGGAAAATCAACAGTTTCCTCCTGAGCCCCGCTAGTCTTTTGGCAGGTTCAAGGCCACCTAGACCACCCTAGCGCCTGAAATCGCTTAGGTCATTGGCACAGGCGCAAATCTCCCTGCCTAAATAAAACATTATTCTGAGAAGGTAGCACAGTGCTTCTTGTGCCTCCTTGGGTTCTTCAGAAACGACACGTACGTGGGCTGGGTTCAACTTTGATACTGGGACCTTTATGAGAAACGGAGGAATTCCCTAGTTGAACGAGGAATCCTCGTAGCCTCCAAGGTGCCTACATACAGCGTTCTGCGAGTCCTTCCTGGCGTGCTGGAATGTGTCTCAAAGGAAAGGGTGCTTTACAGGAAAGACAAAAGGCGTTTCCACTTCCTTGCCTGAGGCAGGCCAGAGCCCCCTTTACATAAAGGGCGAGCTACACTCATCACGAAGATCAAAACAAAGTCCAGGACGGCATCCACAATGCTGGCAGGCAGGCAGCATTTGCCCAGAAGCCTTAGTCATGGCAGTGGCTTAACGCTAGTGTGCCGTTCAGGACTCCTAGGACTCCTGGGTCCTCACCACCTGGGCGTGGAGAAACACCGTGTACCCAATGTCTCTTCTTAGGCGACCTACCCACACACAGGTCCCTAGGCCCTTCGGCTCATTTCTCTGCACGAGGAAGGAAAGGCAACGCTCTGCTCTCTCTCTTCGTTGCCCATGGAGATTGCCAGGCTTTCAACAGGCCTCCCGAACACAGGCCTAGCAGGTCTCAGGTGTAATGCAAAAGGTCCCCACTGCTGCAATGAAAAAACGCTGTGTTTATTGTTCATACTGGGAACCCTTACCTGCCGTCTCTCTCTGCCAAGCAGAAGGCCGACTACAGAGGCAGCCCGACAAACGTACAAGTTGCCCCCTGAACGCTACCTCGGGTTTTCTGAGCTACAAGGACCATTTGGCCTATCCCCGGGAATTATGTCCTTGAAGCCATTCAGCCCACGCAGGACCCCCTTGGCGCCAAAGTTTTATCAGGGAAGGTCCAGCGTGCTGCTTGAGTCTCTCTTGGTTGGTCAGAAACTACAGGTGCATGTGCTGGGTTCAATTTTGATATTGGTTACCGAGAGCGAAGAGCATTCCTTTCCCAGCGGGAGAGCTGAAAGTGCGGCCTCAAAGTGTCCTGAGACAGAGTGTGGTTGCTCGTGTTCTCTTCACAAGTAGAATGGCTATGTGAGGGAAAGGGAGCTGCCCTAGAGAAACACACTGTTTTCTCTAACGTGCAGGAGGCCTCCCGCCGCCCTATATACATAAAGGGAACACTGTGCTGTTCCACAAGGACCAAAGTAAGGTTCAGATATTCCATCCACGAACTGAGGCGTGCAGAGGCTTTCCACGAAACCTTAGGCAAGTAGTGCATGAATGTTCGTGTGCCTTTCCCAGGACCCCCGCTGCCTCAGCCTGCCCCCTGGAAGAACACTGTGTACCGAGTACTCTTCTTGGCCCCCTGAGCACCGTGCCGCTACCAGAGCCCTCCGGGGCATCTCTTTGCATGCCGAGTGAGAGGCAACACACTCTTGTCTTCGTTGGATAGCTAGCTAGCCAAGACATTCAAAAGTGCTCCCCGAACAGAGGTGTAGAAGGTCTTAGGTGTAATGCCTAATGTGTCTCTCAGTGCTGCCGCTGAGGAGCAAGGAGAAAGCCGGTGCGTAGGGTTCTTTCTGGGTGTACTTAGCTACCGGCTCTTTCTGGCGAGCAGTAACTCGACTTTAGATGCAGTCTGGAAAATGGACGGTTTCCCCCTGCACACTGCTAGGCTTTTGGCAGCTGCAGGGACGCCTAACTCACTCGACCTAGCCCCTCTAATATTTCATGCCATTCGCACAGTGCGCCACACCCCGGCTACACAGTTATTCAGAGGAGGTGCCACAGTCCTCCTTGGGCCCCTTTCGCTGCGGCAGAACCTATACGTACGTGGGCTGTGCTCAACTTTGAGATTGGGACCTTCAGAGCACTCTAGTACCTCCCAACTGGAGAGAAGGATGGTTCAACGTGAAAGCTGCCTGGAATACAGTGCTCTGTCAGCCCACGCTTGCATGCTGGCATGTCTTTGGGAGGAAAGTGGGCTTTTCTTGAGAGACATAGTGTGTTTCCACTTCCACTCCTGAGGCATCCCAGGGTCGCCTGTACATAAAAGGAACACTACGCTGAGCGCCAAGCTGAAGGCAAGGTCCGGGAATTGCATCCACAGCGCCGGGCAGGCCTGCAGCATTTCCCAGGAAGCCTCACTCAAAGCAGTGGCTAAACGCTAGTGTGCTTTTCAGGACTCCTGCGACTCCCGCGTCCTCACCACGTCTCATGCAAACACAATGTGTACCGGATGCCACTTCTTAGGCGACCTACCAACATACAGGGACCTAGGCCCTTCGGATCATCTCCTGGAATGGAGAGTGAAAGGCAAAACACCACTCTCTTGGTCGCACACTTGGATTGCCAGTCTTTCAAAAGTCCTCCCGAGCACAGGTTCTAGCAGGCCTTAGGTGTACTGCAAGTGGTCCCCGCTGCTGAACCAGACCTGCAATGGAAAAAAAGCCTCTGCTTGCTGTTCATCCTGGGAACGCCAACCTGCCCTGGCTCGCCGAGCAGACAGTCGACTTTCGATGCAGCCTGACATACGGACTTGTTGCCTCTGCAACACTGCCTAAGCTTTTGGAAGGGAAAAGGACACTTTGGCCTAACCCAAGGAATTACGTCGGTCACGCCACTCAGCCCAAGCAGAACTCCCTTCGTGCCAAAGTTTTATCCGGGAAGGTCCAGGGTGCTGCGTGAGTCTCTTTTCGTTGCTCAGAAACTACCCGTACACGGGCTGTGCCAAGTCTGGCCTCGGGACCTAAGGAGGGAAGCGTTATTTTCCCACCGGGAAAGCAGGCCACCTGCGGCCTCAAACTTAAGTGAAAACCAAGGCTGTTGCCCGTCATCTCTTCACAGTGGCAATGCCGACTGAGGGAAAGGCAGCTTTCCTCGATTAACACAGTGTTTCCTATTCGTGGCAGCAGGCCTCCAGCAGCCCTCTTCACGTAACGGGGAAACCAGACCTGTCCCCCAGGCTCAACGTAATGTCCGGCTTTCCATCCACGGGTGGCCGTGTACAAACGATTTCCATGACCCCGGTAGGGAAGGTAGGGCATCAAGGCCAGTGTGCCCTTCCTAGGACTCCCGCCGCCTGACCATGTCCCTTGGAAGAACGCTGTGTGCTCAGTGACTCTTCTTGGCCGACTGAGCGCCGTGCCGCTCCCTGGGTACTCCGGATCGTCTCTTTGAGTGCACTGTGAAAGGCAAGGCAGTGTCTGTTTTCTTCGTTGGATCGATAGACGGACAAATCTTTCAAATGTGCCCCGACCAGAGTTCTGGAAAGTCCTCGGTGGAATGCCAGTGGCTCTCAGGGCTGACCCTGAGCTGCCGTGAAACCACTCTGTGCTTCGTGTTCCTTCTCGCTTTACACACCTGCCGTCTCTCTCTGCCAAGCAGAAACACGACTTTTACATGCAGCCTGGAAAATCAACAGTTTCCTCCTGAGCCCCGCTAGTCTTTTGGCAGGTTCAAGGCCACCTAGACCTCCCTAGCGCCTGAAATCGCTTAGGTCATTGGCACAGGCGCAAATCTCCCTGCCTAAATAAAACATTATTCTGAGAAGGTAGCACAGTGCTTCTTGTGCCTCCTTGGGTTCTTCAGAGACGACACGTACGTGGGCTGGGTTCAGCTTTGATACTGGGACCTTATGAGAAACGGAGGAATTCCCTAGTTGAACGAGGAATCCTCGTAGCCTCCACGGTGCCTACATACAGCGTTCTGCGAGTCCTTCCTGGCGTGCTGGAATGTGTCTCAAAGGAAAGGGTGCTTTACAGGAAAGACAAAAGGCGTTTCCACTTCCTTGCCTGAGGCAGGCCAGAGCCCCCTTTACATAAAGGGCGAGCTACACTCATCACGAAGATCAAAACAAAGTCCAGGACGGCATCCACAATGCTGGCAGGCAGGCAGCATTTGCCCAGAAGCCTTAGTCATGGCAGTGGCTTAACGCTAGTGTGCCGTTCAGGACTCCTAGGACTCCTGGGTCCTCACCACCTGGGCGTGGAGAAACACCGTGTACCCAATGTCTCTTCTTAGGCGACCTACCCACACACAGGTCCCTAGGCCCTTCGGCTCATTTCTCTGCACGAGGAAGGAAAGGCAACGCTCTGCTCTCTCTCTTCGTTGCCCATGGAGATTGCCAGGCTTTCAACAGGCCTCCCGAACACAGGCCTAGCAGGTCTCAGGTGTAATGCAAAAGGTCCCCACTGCTGCAATGAAAAAACGCTGTGTTTATTGTTCATACTGGGAACCCTTACCTGCCGTCTCTCTCTGCCAAGCAGAAGGCCGACGACAGAGGCAGCCCGACAAACGTACAAGTTGCCCCCTGAACGCTACCTCGGGTTTTCTGAGCTACAAGGACCATTTGGCCTATCCCCGGGAATTATGTCCTTGAAGCCATTCAGCCCACGCAGGACCCCCTTGGCGCCAAAGTTTTATCAGGGAAGGTCCAGCGTGCTGCTTGAGTCTCTCTTGGTTGGTCAGAAACTACAGGTGCATGTGCTGGGTTCAATTTTGATATTGGTTACCGAGAGCGAAGAGCATTCCTTTCCCAGCGGGAGAGCTGAAAGTGCGGCCTCAAAGTGTCCTGAGACAGAGTGTGGTTGCTCGTGTTCTCTTCACAAGTAGAATGGCTATGTGAGGGAAAGGGAGCTGCCCTAGAGAAACACACTGTTTTCTCTAACGTGCAGGAGGCCTCCCGCCGCCCTATATACATAAAGGGAACACTGTGCTGTTCCACAAGGACCAAAGTAAGGTTCAGATATTCCATCCACGAACTGAGGCGTGCAGAGGCTTTCCACGAAACCTTAGGCAAGTAGTGCATGAATGTTCGTGTGCCTTTCCCAGGACCCCCGCTGCCTCAGCCTGCCCCCTGGAAGAACACTGTGTACCGAGTACTCTTCTTGGCCCCCTGAGCACCGTGCCGCTACCAGAGCCCTCCGGGGCATCTCTTTGCATGCCGAGTGAGAGGCAACACACTCTTGTCTTCGTTGGATAGCTAGCTAGCCAAGACATTCAAAAGTGCTCCCCGAACAGAGGTGTAGAAGGTCTTAGGTGTAATGCCTAATGTGTCTCTCAGTGCTGCCGCTGAGGAGCAAGGAGAAAGCCGGTGCGTAGGGTTCTTTCTGGGTGTACTTAGCTACCGGCTCTTTCTGGCGAGCAGTAACTCGACTTTAGATGCAGTCTGGAAAATGGACGGTTTCCCCCTGCACACTGCTAGGCTTTTGGCAGCTGCAGGGACGCCTAACTCACTCGACCTAGCCCCTCTAATATTTCATGCCATTCGCACAGTGCGCCACACCCCGGCTACACAGTTATTCAGAGGAGGTGCCACAGTCCTCCTTGGGCCCCTTTCGCTGCGGCAGAACCTATACGTACGTGGGCTGTGCTCAACTTTGAGATTGGGACCTTCAGAGCACTCTAGTACCTCCCAACTGGAGAGAAGGATGGTTCAACGTGAAAGCTGCCTGGAATACAGTGCTCTGTCAGCCCACGCTTGCATGCTGGCATGTCTTTGGGAGGAAAGTGGGCTTTTCTTGAGAGACATAGTGTGTTTCCACTTCCACTCCTGAGGCATCCCAGGGTCGCCTGTACATAAAAGGAACACTACGCTGAGCGCCAAGCTGAAGGCAAGGTCCGGGAATTGCATCCACAGCGCCGGGCAGGCCTGCAGCATTTCCCAGGAAGCCTCACTCAAAGCAGTGGCTAAACGCTAGTGTGCTTTTCAGGACTCCTGCGACTCCCGCGTCCTCACCACGTCTCATGCAAACACAATGTGTACCGGATGCCACTTCTTAGGCGACCTACCAACATACAGGGACCTAGGCCCTTCGGATCATCTCCTGGAATGGAGAGTGAAAGGCAAAACACCGCTCTCTTGGTCGCACACTTGGATTGCCAGTCTTTCAAAAGTCCTCCCGAGCACAGGTTCTAGCAGGCCTTAGGTGTACTGCAAGTGGTCCCCGCTGCTGAACCAGACCTGCAATGGAAAAAAAGCCTCTGCTTGCTGTTCATCCTGGGAACGCCAACCTGCCCTGGCTCGCCGAGCAGACAGTCGACTTTCGATGCAGCCTGACATACGGACTTGTTGCCCCTGCAACACTGCCTAAGCTTTTGGAAGGGAAAAGGACACTTTGGCCTAACCCAAGGAATTACGTCGGTCACGCCACTCAGCCCAAGCAGAACTCCCTTCGTGCCAAAGTTTTATCCGGGAAGGTCCAGGGTGCTGCGTGAGTCTCTTTTCGTTGCTCAGAAACTACCCGTACACGGGCTGTGCCAAGTCTGGCCTCGGGACCTAAGGAGGGAAGCGTTATTTTCCCACCGGGAAAGCAGGCCACCTGCGGCCTCAAACTTAAGTGAAAACCAAGGCTGTTGCCCGTCATCTCTTCACAGTGGCAATGCCGACTGAGGGAAAGGCAGCTTTCCTCGATTAACACAGTGTTTCCTATTCGTGGCAGCAGGCCTCCAGCAGCCCTCTTCACGTAACGGGGAAACCAGACCTGTCCCCCAGGCTCAACGTAATGTCCGGCTTTCCATCCACGGGTGGCCGTGTACAAACGATTTCCATGACCCCGGTAGGGAAGGTAGGGCATCAAGGCCAGTGTGCCCTTCCTAGGACTCCCGCCGCCTGACCATGTCCCTTGGAAGAACGCTGTGTGCTCAGTGACTCTTCTTGGCCGACTGAGCGCCGTGCCGCTCCCTGGGTACTCCGGATCGTCTCTTTGAGTGCACTGTGAAAGGCAAGGCAGTGTCTGTTTTCTTCGTTGGATCGATAGACGGACAAATCTTTCAAATGTGCCCCGACCAGAGTTCTGGAAAGTCCTCGGTGGAATGCCAGTGGCTCTCAGGGCTGACCCTGAGCTGCCGTGAAACCACTCTGTGCTTCGTGTTCCTTCTCGCTTTACACACCTGCCGTCTCTCTCTGCCAAGCAGAAACACGACTTTTACATGCAGCCTGGAAAATCAACAGTTTCCTCCTGAGCCCCGCTAGTCTTTTGGCAGGTTCAAGGCCACCTAGACCTCCCTAGCGCCTGAAATCGCTTAGGTCATTGGCACAGGCGCAAATCTCCCTGCCTAAATAAAACATTATTCTGAGAAGGTAGCACAGTGCTTCTTGTGCCTCCTTGGGTTCTTCAGAGACGACACGTACGTGGGCTGGGTTCAGCTTTGATACTGGGACCTTATGAGAAACGGAGGAATTCCCTAGTTGAACGAGGAATCCTCGTAGCCTCCACGGTGCCTACATACAGCGTTCTGCGAGTCCTTCCTGGCGTGCTGGAATGTGTCTCAAAGGAAAGGGTGCTTTACAGGAAAGACAAAAGGCGTTTCCACTTCCTTGCCTGAGGCAGGCCAGAGCCCCCTTTACATAAAGGGCGAGCTACACTCATCACGAAGATCAAAACAAAGTCCAGGACGGCATCCACAATGCTGGCAGGCAGGCAGCATTTGCCCAGAAGCCTTAGTCATGGCAGTGGCTTAACGCTAGTGGGCCGTTCAGGACTCCTAGGACTCCAGGGTCCTCACCACCTGGGCGTGGAGAAACACCGTGTACCCAATGTCTCTTCTTAGGCGACCTACCCACACACAGGTCCCTAGGCCCTTCGGCTCATTTCTCTGCACGAGGAAGGAAAGGCAACGCTCTGCTCTCTCTCTTCGTTGCCCATGGAGATTGCCAGGCTTTCAACAGGCCTCCCGAACACAGGCCTAGCAGGTCTCAGGTGTAATGCAAAAGGTCCCCACTGCTGCAATGAAAAAACGCTGTGTTTATTGTTCATACTGGGAACCCTTACCTGCCGTCTCTCTCTGCCAAGCAGAAGGCCGACTACAGAGGCAGCCCGACAAACGTACAAGTTGCCCCCTGAACGCTACCTCGGGTTTTCTGAGCTACAAGGACCATTTGGCCTATCCCCGGGAATTATGTCCTTGAAGCCATTCAGCCCACGCAGGACCCCCTTGGCGCCAAAGTTTTATCAGGGAAGGTCCAGCGTGCTGCTTGAGTCTCTCTTGGTTGGTCAGAAACTACAGGTGCATGTGCTGGGTTCAATTTTGATATTGGTTACCGAGAGCGAAGAGCATTCCTTTCCCAGCGGGAGAGCTGAAAGTGCGGCCTCAAAGTGTCCTGAGACAGAGTGTGGTTGCTCGTGTTCTCTTCACAAGTAGAATGGCTATGTGAGGGAAAGGAAGCTGCCCTAGAGAAACACACTGTTTTCTCTAACGTGCAGGAGGCCTCC
This sequence comes from Balaenoptera acutorostrata, assembly GCF_949987535.1. Taxonomy (NCBI): domain Eukaryota; kingdom Metazoa; phylum Chordata; class Mammalia; order Artiodactyla; family Balaenopteridae; genus Balaenoptera; species Balaenoptera acutorostrata. Next base: position 25,129 of record NW_026646528.1, on the reverse strand, counting down.
CGCCGCCCTATATACATAAAGGGAACACTATGCTGTTCCACAAGGACCAAAGTAAGGTTCAGATATTCCATCCACGAACTGAGGCGTGCAGAGGCTTTCCACGAAACCTTAGGCAAGTAGTGCATGAATGTTCGTGTGCCTTTCCCAGGACCCCCGCTGCCTCAGCCTGCCCCCTGGAAGAACACTGTGTACCGAGTACTCTTCTTGGCCCCCTGAGCACCGTGCCGCTACCAGAGCCCTCCGGGGCATCTCTTTGCATGCCGAGTGAGAGGCAACACACTCTTGTCTTCGTTGGATAGCTAGCTAGCCAAGACATTCAAAAGTGCTCCCCGAACAGAGGTGTAGAAGGTCTTAGGTGTAATGCCTAATGTGTCTCTCAGTGCTGCCGCTGAGGAGCAAGGAGAAAGCCGGTGCGTAGGGTTCTTTCTGGGTGTACTTAGCTACCGGCTCTTTCTGGCGAGCAGTAACTCGACTTTAGATGCAGTCTGGAAAATGGACGGTTTCCCCCTGCACACTGCTAGGCTTTTGGCAGCTGCAGGGACGCCTAACTCACTCGACCTAGCCCCTCTAATATTTCATGCCATTCGCACAGTGCGCCACACCCCGGCTACACAGTTATTCAGAGGAGGTGCCACAGTCCTCCTTGGGCCCCTTTCGCTGCGGCAGAACCTATACGTACGTGGGCTGTGCTCAACTTTGAGATTGGGACCTTCAGAGCACTCTAGTACCTCCCAACTGGAGAGAAGGATGGTTCAACGTGAAAGCTGCCTGGAATAGAGTGCTCTGTCAGCCCACGCTTGCATGCTGGCATGTCTTTGGGAGGAAAGTGGGCTTTTCTTGAGAGACATAGTGTGTTTCCACTTCCACTCCTGAGGCATCCCAGGGTCGCCTGTACATAAAAGGAACACTACGCTGAGCGCCAAGCTGAAGGCAAGGTCCGGGAATTGCATCCACAGCGCCGGGCAGGCCTGCAGCATTTCCCAGGAAGCCTCACTCAAAGCAGTGGCTAAACGCTAGTGTGCTTTTCAGGACTCCTGCGACTCCCGCGTCCTCACCACGTCTCATGCAAACACAATGTGTACCGGATGCCACTTCTTAGGCGACCTACCAACATACAGGGACCTAGGCCCTTCGGATCATCTCCTGGAATGGAGAGTGAAAGGCAAAACACCGCTCTCTTGGTCGCACACTTGGATTGCCAGTCTTTCAAAAGTCCTCCCGAGCACAGGTTCTAGCAGGCCTTAGGTGTACTGCAAGTGGTCCCCGCTGCTGAACCAGACCTGCAATGGAAAAAAAGCCTCTGCTTGCTGTTCATCCTGGGAAGGCCAACCTGCCCTGGCTCGCCGAGCAGACAGTCGACTTTCGATGCAGCCTGACATACGGACTTGTTGCCCCTGCAACACTGCCTAAGCTTTTGGAAGGGAAAAGGACACTTTGGCCTAACCCACGGAATTACGTCGGTCACGCCACTCAGCCCAAGCAGAACTCCCTTCGTGCCAAAGTTTTATCCGGGAAGGTCCAGGGTGCTGCGTGAGTCTCTTTTCGTTGCTCAGAAACTACCCGTACACGGGCTGTGCCAAGTCTGGCCTCGGGACCTAAGGAGGGAAGCGTTATTTTCCCACCGGGAAAGCAGGCCACCTGCGGCCTCAAACTTAAGTGAAAACCAAGGCTGTTGCCCGTCATCTCTTCACAGTGGCAATGCCGACTGAGGGAAAGGCAGCTTTCCTCGATTAACACAGTGTTTCCTATTCGTGGCAGCAGGCCTCCAGCAGCCCTCTTCACGTAACGGGGAAACCAGACCTGTCCCCCAGGCTCAACGTAATGTCCGGCTTTCCATCCACGGGTGGCCGTGTACAAACGATTTCCATGACCCCGGTAGGGAAGGTAGGGCATCAAGGCCAGTGTGCCCTTCCTAGGACTCCCGCCGCCTGACCATGTCCCTTGGAAGAACGCTGTGTGCTCAGTGACTCTTCTTGGCCGACTGAGCGCCGTGCCGCTCCCTGGGTACTCCGGATCGTCTCTTTGAGTGCACTGTGAAAGGCAAGGCAGTGTCTGTTTTCTTCGTTGGATCGATAGACGGACAAATCTTTCAAATGTGCCCCGACCAGAGTTCTGGAAAGTCCTCGGTGGAATGCCAGTGGCTCTCAGGGCTGACCCTGAGCTGCCGTGAAACCACTCTGTGCTTCGTGTTCCTTCTCGCTTTACACACCTGCCGTCTCTCTCTGCCAAGCAGAAACACGACTTTTACATGCAGCCTGGAAAATCAACAGTTTCCTCCTGAGCCCCGCTAGTCTTTTGGCAGGTTCAAGGCCACCTAGACCTCCCTAGCGCCTGAAATCGCTTAGGTCATTGGCACAGGCGCAAATCTCCCTGCCTAAATAAAACATTATTCTGAGAAGGTAGCACAGTGCTTCTTGTGCCTCCTTGGGTTCTTCAGAGACGACACGTACGTGGGCTGGGTTCAGCTTTGATACTGGGACCTTATGAGAAACGGAGGAATTCCCTAGTTGAACGAGGAATCCTCGTAGCCTCCACGGTGCCTACATACAGCGTTCTGCGAGTCCTTCCTGGCGTGCTGGAATGTGTCTCAAAGGAAAGGGTGCTTTACAGGAAAGACAAAAGGCGTTTCCACTTCCTTGCCTGAGGCAGGCCAGAGCCCCCTTTACATAAAGGGCGAGCTACACTCATCACGAAGATCAAAACAAAGTCCAGGACGGCATCCACAATGCTGGCAGGCAGGCAGCATTTGCCCAGAAGCCTTAGTCATGGCAGTGGCTTAACGCTAGTGGGCCGTTCAGGACTCCTAGGACTCCAGGGTCCTCACCACCTGGGCGTGGAGAAACACCGTGTACCCAATGTCTCTTCTTAGGCGACCTACCCACACACAGGTCCCTAGGCCCTTCGGCTCATTTCTCTGCACGAGGAAGGAAAGGCAACGCTCTGCTCTCTCTCTTCGTTGCCCATGGAGATTGCCAGGCTTTCAACAGGCCTCCCGAACACAGGCCTAGCAGGTCTCAGGTGTAATGCAAAAGGTCCCCACTGCTGCAATGAAAAAACGCTGTGTTTATTGTTCATACTGGGAACCCTTACCTGCCGTCTCTCTCTGCCAAGCAGAAGGCCGACGACAGAGGCAGCCCGACAAACGTACAAGTTGCCCCCTGAACGCTACCTCGGGTTTTCTGAGCTACAAGGACCATTTGGCCTATCCCCGGGAATTATGTCCTTGAAGCCATTCAGCCCACGCAGGACCCCCTTGGCGCCAAAGTTTTATCAGGGAAGGTCCAGCGTGCTGCTTGAGTCTCTCTTGGTTGGTCAGAAACTACAGGTGCATGTGCTGGGTTCAATTTTGATATTGGTTACCGAGAGCGAAGAGCATTCCTTTCCCAGCGGGAGAGCTGAAAGTGCGGCCTCAAAGTGTCCTGAGACAGAGTGTGGTTGCTCGTGTTCTCTTCACAAGTAGAATGGCTATGTGAGGGAAAGGGAGCTGCCCTAGAGAAACACACTGTTTTCTCTAACGTGCAGGAGGCCTCCCGCCGCCCTATATACATAAAGGGAACACTGTGCTGTTCCACAAGGACCAAAGTAAGGTTCAGATATTCCATCCACGAACTGAGGCGTGCAGAGGCTTTCCACGAAACCTTAGGCAAGTAGTGCATGAATGTTCGTGTGCCTTTCCCAGGACCCCCGCTGCCTCAGCCTGCCCCCTGGAAGAACACTGTGTACCGAGTACTCTTCTTGGCCCCCTGAGCACCGTGCCGCTACCAGAGCCCTCCGGGGCATCTCTTTGCATGCCGAGTGAGAGGCAACACACTCTTGTCTTCGTTGGATAGCTAGCTAGCCAAGACATTCAAAAGTGCTCCCCGAACAGAGGTGTAGAAGGTCTTAGGTGTAATGCCTAATGTGTCTCTCAGTGCTGCCGCTGAGGAGCAAGGAGAAAGCCGGTGCGTAGGGTTCTTTCTGGGTGTACTTAGCTACCGGCTCTTTCTGGCGAGCAGTAACTCGACTTTAGATGCAGTCTGGAAAATGGACGGTTTCCCCCTGCACACTGCTAGGCTTTTGGCAGCTGCAGGGACGCCTAACTCACTCGACCTAGCCCCTCTAATATTTCATGCCATTCGCACAGTGCGCCACACCCCGGCTACACAGTTATTCAGAGGAGGTGCCACAGTCCTCCTTGGGCCCCTTTCGCTGCGGCAGAACCTATACGTACGTGGGCTGTGCTCAACTTTGAGATTGGGACCTTCAGAGCACTCTAGTACCTCCCAACTGGAGAGAAGGATGGTTCAACGTGAAAGCTGCCTGGAATAGAGTGCTCTGTCAGCCCACGCTTGCATGCTGGCATGTCTTTGGGAGGAAAGTGGGCTTTTCTTGAGAGACATAGTGTGTTTCCACTTCCACTCCTGAGGCATCCCAGGGTCGCCTGTACATAAAAGGAACACTACGCTGAGCGCCAAGCTGAAGGCAAGGTCCGGGAATTGCATCCACAGCGCCGGGCAGGCCTGCAGCATTTCCCAGGAAGCCTCACTCAAAGCAGTGGCTAAACGCTAGTGTGCTTTTCAGGACTCCTGCGACTCCCGCGTCCTCACCACGTCTCATGCAAACACAATGTGTACCGGATGCCACTTCTTAGGCGACCTACCAACATACAGGGACCTAGGCCCTTCGGATCATCTCCTGGAATGGAGAGTGAAAGGCAAAACACCGCTCTCTTGGTCGCACACTTGGATTGCCAGTCTTTCAAAAGTCCTCCCGAGCACAGGTTCTAGCAGGCCTTAGGTGTACTGCAAGTGGTCCCCGCTGCTGAACCAGACCTGCAATGGAAAAAAAGCCTCTGCTTGCTGTTCATCCTGGGAAGGCCAACCTGCCCTGGCTCGCCGAGCAGACAGTCGACTTTCGATGCAGCCTGACATACGGACTTGTTGCCCCTGCAACACTGCCTAAGCTTTTGGAAGGGAAAAGGACACTTTGGCCTAACCCACGGAATTACGTCGGTCACGCCACTCAGCCCAAGCAGAACTCCCTTCGTGCCAAAGTTTTATCCGGGAAGGTCCAGGGTGCTGCGTGAGTCTCTTTTCGTTGCTCAGAAACTACCCGTACACGGGCTGTGCCAAGTCTGGCCTCGGGACCTAAGGAGGGAAGCGTTATTTTCCCACCGGGAAAGCAGGCCACCTGCGGCCTCAAACTTAAGTGAAAACCAAGGCTGTTGCCCGTCATCTCTTCACAGTGGCAATGCCGACTGAGGGAAAGGCAGCTTTCCTCGATTAACACAGTGTTTCCTATTCGTGGCAGCAGGCCTCCAGCAGCCCTCTTCACGTAACGGGGAAACCAGACCTGTCCCCCAGGCTCAACGTAATGTCCGGCTTTCCATCCACGGGTGGCCGTGTACAAACGATTTCCATGACCCCGGTAGGGAAGGTAGGGCATCAAGGCCAGTGTGCCCTTCCTAGGACTCCCGCCGCCTGACCATGTCCCTTGGAAGAACGCTGTGTGCTCAGTGACTCTTCTTGGCCGACTGAGCGCCGTGCCGCTCCCTGGGTACTCCGGATCGTCTCTTTGAGTGCACTGTGAAAGGCAAGGCAGTGTCTGTTTTCTTCGTTGGATCGATAGACGGACAAATCTTTCAAATGTGCCCCGACCAGAGTTCTGGAAAGTCCTCGGTGGAATGCCAGTGGCTCTCAGGGCTGACCCTGAGCTGCCGTGAAACCACTCTGTGCTTCGTGTTCCTTCTCGCTTTACACACCTGCCGTCTCTCTCTGCCAAGCAGAAACACGACTTTTACATGCAGCCTGGAAAATCAACAGTTTCCTCCTGAGCCCCGCTAGTCTTTTGGCAGGTTCAAGGCCACCTAGACCTCCCTAGCGCCTGAAATCGCTTAGGTCATTGGCACAGGCGCAAATCTCCCTGCCTAAATAAAACATTATTCTGAGAAGGTAGCACAGTGCTTCTTGTGCCTCCTTGGGTTCTTCAGAGACGACACGTACGTGGGCTGGGTTCAGCTTTGATACTGGGACCTTATGAGAAACGGAGGAATTCCCTAGTTGAACGAGGAATCCTCGTAGCCTCCACGGTGCCTACATACAGCGTTCTGCGAGTCCTTCCTGGCGTGCTGGAATGTGTCTCAAAGGAAAGGGTGCTTTACAGGAAAGACAAAAGGCGTTTCCACTTCCTTGCCTGAGGCAGGCCAGAGCCCCCTTTACATAAAGGGCGAGCTACACTCATCACGAAGATCAAAACAAAGTCCAGGACGGCATCCACAATGCTGGCAGGCAGGCAGCATTTGCCCAGAAGCCTTAGTCATGGCAGTGGCTTAACGCTAGTGGGCCGTTCAGGACTCCTAGGACTCCAGGGTCCTCACCACCTGGGCGTGGAGAAACACCGTGTACCCAATGTCTCTTCTTAGGCGACCTACCCACACACAGGTCCCTAGGCCCTTCGGCTCATTTCTCTGCACGAGGAAGGAAAGGCAACGCTCTGCTCTCTCTCTTCGTTGCCCATGGAGATTGCCAGGCTTTCAACAGGCCTCCCGAACACAGGCCTAGCAGGTCTCAGGTGTAATGCAAAAGGTCCCCACTGCTGCAATGAAAAAACGCTGTGTTTATTGTTCATACTGGGAACCCTTACCTGCCGTCTCTCTCTGCCAAGCAGAAGGCCGACGACAGAGGCAGCCCGACAAACGTACAAGTTGCCCCCTGAACGCTACCTCGGGTTTTCTGAGCTACAAGGACCATTTGGCCTATCCCCGGGAATTATGTCCTTGAAGCCATTCAGCCCACGCAGGACCCCCTTGGCGCCAAAGTTTTATCAGGGAAGGTCCAGCGTGCTGCTTGAGTCTCTCTTGGTTGGTCAGAAACTACAGGTGCATGTGCTGGGTTCAATTTTGATATTGGTTACCGAGAGCGAAGAGCATTCCTTTCCCAGCGGGAGAGCTGAAAGTGCGGCCTCAAAGTGTCCTGAGACAGAGTGTGGTTGCTCGTGTTCTCTTCACAAGTAGAATGGCTATGTGAGGGAAAGGGAGCTGCCCTAGAGAAACACACTGTTTTCTCTAACGTGCAGGAGGCCTCCCGCCGCCCTATATACATAAAGGGAACACTGTGCTGTTCCACAAGGACCAAAGTAAGGTTCAGATATTCCATCCACGAACTGAGGCGTGCAGAGGCTTTCCACGAAACCTTAGGCAAGTAGTGCATGAATGTTCGTGTGCCTTTCCCAGGACCCCCGCTGCCTCAGCCTGCCCCCTGGAAGAACACTGTGTACCGAGTACTCTTCTTGGCCCCCTGAGCACCGTGCCGCTACCAGAGCCCTCCGGGGCATCTCTTTGCATGCCGAGTGAGAGGCAACACACTCTTGTCTTCGTTGGATAGCTAGCTAGCCAAGACATTCAAAAGTGCTCCCCGAACAGAGGTGTAGAAGGTCTTAGGTGTAATGCCTAATGTGTCTCTCAGTGCTGCCGCTGAGGAGCAAGGAGAAAGCCGGTGCGTAGGGTTCTTTCTGGGTGTACTTAGCTACCGGCTCTTTCTGGCGAGCAGTAACTCGACTTTAGATGCAGTCTGGAAAATGGACGGTTTCCCCCTGCACACTGCTAGGCTTTTGGCAGCTGCAGGGACGCCTAACTCACTCGACCTAGCCCCTCTAATATTTCATGCCATTCGCACAGTGCGCCACACCCCGGCTACACAGTTATTCAGAGGAGGTGCCACAGTCCTCCTTGGGCCCCTTTCGCTGCGGCAGAACCTATACGTACGTGGGCTGTGCTCAACTTTGAGATTGGGACCTTCAGAGCACTCTAGTACCTCCCAACTGGAGAGAAGGATGGTTCAACGTGAAAGCTGCCTGGAATAGAGTGCTCTGTCAGCCCACGCTTGCATGCTGGCATGTCTTTGGGAGGAAAGTGGGCTTTTCTTGAGAGACATAGTGTGTTTCCACTTCCACTCCTGAGGCATCCCAGGGTCGCCTGTACATAAAAGGAACACTACGCTGAGCGCCAAGCTGAAGGCAAGGTCCGGGAATTGCATCCACAGCGCCGGGCAGGCCTGCAGCATTTCCCAGGAAGCCTCACTCAAAGCAGTGGCTAAACGCTAGTGTGCTTTTCAGGACTCCTGCGACTCCCGCGTCCTCACCACGTCTCATGCAAACACAATGTGTACCGGATGCCACTTCTTAGGCGACCTACCAACATACAGGGACCTAGGCCCTTCGGATCATCTCCTGGAATGGAGAGTGAAAGGCAAAACACCGCTCTCTTGGTCGCACACTTGGATTGCCAGTCTTTCAAAAGTCCTCCCGAGCACAGGTTCTAGCAGGCCTTAGGTGTACTGCAAGTGGTCCCCGCTGCTGAACCAGACCTGCAATGGAAAAAAAGCCTCTGCTTGCTGTTCATCCTGGGAAGGCCAACCTGCCCTGGCTCGCCGAGCAGACAGTCGACTTTCGATGCAGCCTGACATACGGACTTGTTGCCCCTGCAACACTGCCTAAGCTTTTGGAAGGGAAAAGGACACTTTGGCCTAACCCACGGAATTACGTCGGTCACGCCACTCAGCCCAAGCAGAACTCCCTTCGTGCCAAAGTTTTATCCGGGAAGGTCCAGGGTGCTGCGTGAGTCTCTTTTCGTTGCTCAGAAACTACCCGTACACGGGCTGTGCCAAGTCTGGCCTCGGGACCTAAGGAGGGAAGCGTTATTTTCCCACCGGGAAAGCAGGCCACCTGCGGCCTCAAACTTAAGTGAAAACCAAGGCTGTTGCCCGTCATCTCTTCACAGTGGCAATGCCGACTGAGGGAAAGGCAGCTTTCCTCGATTAACACAGTGTTTCCTATTCGTGGCAGCAGGCCTCCAGCAGCCCTCTTCACGTAACGGGGAAACCAGACCTGTCCCCCAGGCTCAACGTAATGTCCGGCTTTCCATCCACGGGTGGCCGTGTACAAACGATTTCCATGACCCCGGTAGGGAAGGTAGGGCATCAAGGCCAGTGTGCCCTTCCTAGGACTCCCGCCGCCTGACCATGTCCCTTGGAAGAACGCTGTGTGCTCAGTGACTCTTCTTGGCCGACTGAGCGCCGTGCCGCTCCCTGGGTACTCCGGATCGTCTCTTTGAGTGCACTGTGAAAGGCAAGGCAGTGTCTGTTTTCTTCGTTGGATCGATAGACGGACAAATCTTTCAAATGTGCCCCGACCAGAGTTCTGGAAAGTCCTCGGTGGAATGCCAGTGGCTCTCAGGGCTGACCCTGAGCTGCCGTGAAACCACTCTGTGCTTCGTGTTCCTTCTCGCTTTACACACCTGCCGTCTCTCTCTGCCAAGCAGAAACACGACTTTTACATGCAGCCTGGAAAATCAACAGTTTCCTCCTGAGCCCCGCTAGTCTTTTGGCAGGTTCAAGGCCACCTAGACCTCCCTAGCGCCTGAAATCGCTTAGGTCATTGGCACAGGCGCAAATCTCCCTGCCTAAATAAAACATTATTCTGAGAAGGTAGCACAGTGCTTCTTGTGCCTCCTTGGGTTCTTCAGAGACGACACGTACGTGGGCTGGGTTCAGCTTTGATACTGGGACCTTATGAGAAACGGAGGAATTCCCTAGTTGAACGAGGAATCCTCGTAGCCTCCACGGTGCCTACATACAGCGTTCTGCGAGTCCTTCCTGGCGTGCTGGAATGTGTCTCAAAGGAAAGGGTGCTTTACAGGAAAGACAAAAGGCGTTTCCACTTCCTTGCCTGAGGCAGGCCAGAGCCCCCTTTACATAAAGGGCGAGCTACACTCATCACGAAGATCAAAACAAAGTCCAGGACGGCATCCACAATGCTGGCAGGCAGGCAGCATTTGCCCAGAAGCCTTAGTCATGGCAGTGGCTTAACGCTAGTGGGCCGTTCAGGACTCCTAGGACTCCAGGGTCCTCACCACCTGGGCGTGGAGAAACACCGTGTACCCAATGTCTCTTCTTAGGCGACCTACCCACACACAGGTCCCTAGGCCCTTCGGCTCATTTCTCTGCACGAGGAAGGAAAGGCAACGCTCTGCTCTCTCTCTTCGTTGCCCATGGAGATTGCCAGGCTTTCAACAGGCCTCCCGAACACAGGCCTAGCAGGTCTCAGGTGTAATGCAAAAGGTCCCCACTGCTGCAATGAAAAAACGCTGTGTTTATTGTTCATACTGGGAACCCTTACCTGCCGTCTCTCTCTGCCAAGCAGAAGGCCGACGACAGAGGCAGCCCGACAAACGTACAAGTTGCCCCCTGAACGCTACCTCGGGTTTTCTGAGCTACAAGGACCATTTGGCCTATCCCCGGGAATTATGTCCTTGAAGCCATTCAGCCCACGCAGGACCCCCTTGGCGCCAAAGTTTTATCAGGGAAGGTCCAGCGTGCTGCTTGAGTCTCTCTTGGTTGGTCAGAAACTACAGGTGCATGTGCTGGGTTCAATTTTGATATTGGTTACCGAGAGCGAAGAGCATTCCTTTCCCAGCGGGAGAGCTGAAAGTGCGGCCTCAAAGTGTCCTGAGACAGAGTGTGGTTGCTCGTGTTCTCTTCACAAGTAGAATGGCTATGTGAGGGAAAGGGAGCTGCCCTAGAGAAACACACTGTTTTCTCTAACGTGCAGGAGGCCTCCCGCCGCCCTATATACATAAAGGGAACACTGTGCTGTTCCACAAGGACCAAAGTAAGGTTCAGATATTCCATCCACGAACTGAGGCGTGCAGAGGCTTTCCACGAAACCTTAGGCAAGTAGTGCATGAATGTTCGTGTGCCTTTCCCAGGACCCCCGCTGCCTCAGCCTGCCCCCTGGAAGAACACTGTGTACCGAGTACTCTTCTTGGCCCCCTGAGCACCGTGCCGCTACCAGAGCCCTCCGGGGCATCTCTTTGCATGCCGAGTGAGAGGCAACACACTCTTGTCTTCGTTGGATAGCTAGCTAGCCAAGACATTCAAAAGTGCTCCCCGAACAGAGGTGTAGAAGGTCTTAGGTGTAATGCCTAATGTGTCTCTCAGTGCTGCCGCTGAGGAGCAAGGAGAAAGCCGGTGCGTAGGGTTCTTTCTGGGTGTACTTAGCTACCGGCTCTTTCTGGCGAGCAGTAACTCGACTTTAGATGCAGTCTGGAAAATGGACGGTTTCCCCCTGCACACTGCTAGGCTTTTGGCAGCTGCAGGGACGCCTAACTCACTCGACCTAGCCCCTCTAATATTTCATGCCATTCGCACAGTGCGCCACACCCCGGCTACACAGTTATTCAGAGGAGGTGCCACAGTCCTCCTTGGGCCCCTTTCGCTGCGGCAGAACCTATACGTACGTGGGCTGTGCTCAACTTTGAGATTGGGACCTTCAGAGCACTCTAGTACCTCCCAACTGGAGAGAAGGATGGTTCAACGTGAAAGCTGCCTGGAATACAGTGCTCTGTCAGCCCACGCTTGCATGCTGGCATGTCTTTGGGAGGAAAGTGGGCTTTTCTTGAGAGACATAGTGTGTTTCCACTTCCACTCCTGAGGCATCCCAGGGTCGCCTGTACATAAAAGGAACACTACGCTGAGCGCCAAGCTGAAGGCAAGGTCCGGGAATTGCATCCACAGCGCCGGGCAGGCCTGCAGCATTTCCCAGGAAGCCTCACTCAAAGCAGTGGCTAAACGCTAGTGTGCTTTTCAGGACTCCTGCGACTCCCGCGTCCTCACCACGTCTCATGCAAACACAATGTGTACCGGATGCCACTTCTTAGGCGACCTACCAACATACAGGGACCTAGGCCCTTCGGATCATCTCCTGGAATGGAGAGTGAAAGGCAAAACACCGCTCTCTTGGTCGCACACTTGGATTGCCAGTCTTTCAAAAGTCCTCCCGAGCACAGGTTCTAGCAGGCCTTAGGTGTACTGCAAGTGGTCCCCGCTGCTGAACCAGACCTGCAATGGAAAAAAAGCCTCTGCTTGCTGTTCATCCTGGGAAGGCCAACCTGCCCTGGCTCGCCGAGCAGACAGTCGACTTTCGATGCAGCCTGACATACGGACTTGTTGCCCCTGCAACACTGCCTAAGCTTTTGGAAGGGAAAAGGACACTTTGGCCTAACCCACGGAATTACGTCGGTCACGCCACTCAGCCCAAGCAGAACTCCCTTCGTGCCAAAGTTTTATCCGGGAAGGTCCAGGGTGCTGCGTGAGTCTCTTTTCGTTGCTCAGAAACTACCCGTACACGGGCTGTGCCAAGTCTGGCCTCGGGACCTAAGGAGGGAAGCGTTATTTTCCCACCGGGAAAGCAGGCCACCTGCGGCCTCAAACTTAAGTGAAAACCAAGGCTGTTGCCCGTCATCTCTTCACAGTGGCAATGCCGACTGAGGGAAAGGCAGCTTTCCTCGATTAACACAGTGTTTCCTATTCGTGGCAGCAGGCCTCCAGCAGCCCTCTTCACGTAACGGGGAAACCAGACCTGTCCCCCAGGCTCAACGTAATGTCCGGCTTTCCATCCACGGGTGGCCGTGTACAAACGATTTCCATGACCCCGGTAGGGAAGGTAGGGCATCAAGGCCAGTGTGCCCTTCCTAGGACTCCCGCCGCCTGACCATGTCCCTTGGAAGAACGCTGTGTGCTCAGTGACTCTTCTTGGCCGACTGAGCGCCGTGCCGCTCCCTGGGTACTCCGGATCGTCTCTTTGAGTGCACTGTGAAAGGCAAGGCAGTGTCTGTTTTCTTCGTTGGATCGATAGACGGACAAATCTTTCAAATGTGCCCCGACCAGAGTTCTGGAAAGTCCTCGGTGGAATGCCAGTGGCTCTCAGGGCTGACCCTGAGCTGCCGTGAAACCACTCTGTGCTTCGTGTTCCTTCTCGCTTTACACACCTGCCGTCTCTCTCTGCCAAGCAGAAACACGACTTTTACATGCAGCCTGGAAAATCAACAGTTTCCTCCTGAGCCCCGCTAGTCTTTTGGCAGGTTCAAGGCCACCTAGACCTCCCTAGCGCCTGAAATCGCTTAGGTCATTGGCACAGGCGCAAATCTCCCTGCCTAAATAAAACATTATTCTGAGAAGGTAGCACAGTGCTTCTTGTGCCTCCTTGGGTTCTTCAGAGATGACACGTACGTGGGCTGGGTTCAGCTTTGATACTGGGACCTTATGAGAAACGGAGGAATTCCCTAGTTGAACGAGGAATCCTCGTAGCCTCCACGGTGCCTACATACAGCGTTCTGCGAGTCCTTCCTGGCGTGCTGGAATGTGTCTCAAAGGAAAGGGTGCTTTACAGGAAAGACAAAAGGCGTTTCCACTTCCTTGCCTGAGGCAGGCCAGAGCCCCCTTTACATAAAGGGCGAGCTACACTCATCACGAAGATCAAAACAAAGTCCAGGACGGCATCCACAATGCTGGCAGGCAGGCAGCATTTGCCCAGAAGCCTTAGTCATGGCAGTGGCTTAACGCTAGTGGGCCGTTCAGGACTCCTAGGACTCCAGGGTCCTCACCACCTGGGCGTGGAGAAACACCGTGTACCCAATGTCTCTTCTTAGGCGACCTACCCACACACAGGTCCCTAGGCCCTTCGGCTCATTTCTCTGCACGAGGAAGGAAAGGCAACGCTCTGCTCTCTCTCTTCGTTGCCCATGGAGATTGCCAGGCTTTCAACAGGCCTCCCGAACACAGGCCTAGCAGGTCTCAGGTGTAATGCAAAAGGTCCCCACTGCTGCAATGAAAAAACGCTGTGTTTATTGTTCATACTGGGAACCCTTACCTGCCGTCTCTCTCTGCCAAGCAGAAGGCCGACGACAGAGGCAGCCCGACAAACGTACAAGTTGCCCCCTGAACGCTACCTCGGGTTTTCTGAGCTACAAGGACCATTTGGCCTATCCCCGGGAATTATGTCCTTGAAGCCATTCAGCCCACGCAGGACCCCCTTGGCGCCAAAGTTTTATCAGGGAAGGTCCAGCGTGCTGCTTGAGTCTCTCTTGGTTGGTCAGAAACTACAGGTGCATGTGCTGGGTTCAATTTTGATATTGGTTACCGAGAGCGAAGAGCATTCCTTTCCCAGCGGGAGAGCTGAAAGTGCGGCCTCAAAGTGTCCTGAGACAGAGTGTGGTTGCTCGTGTTCTCTTCACAAGTAGAATGGCTATGTGAGGGAAAGGGAGCTGCCCTAGAGAAACACACTGTTTTCTCTAACGTGCAGGAGGCCTCCCGCCGCCCTATATACATAAAGGGAACACTGTGCTGTTCCACAAGGACCAAAGTAAGGTTCAGATATTCCATCCACGAACTGAGGCGTGCAGAGGCTTTCCACGAAACCTTAGGCAAGTAGTGCATGAATGTTCGTGTGCCTTTCCCAGGACCCCCGCTGCCTCAGCCTGCCCCCTGGAAGAACACTGTGTACCGAGTACTCTTCTTGGCCCCCTGAGCACCGTGCCGCTACCAGAGCCCTCCGGGGCATCTCTTTGCATGCCGAGTGAGAGGCAACACACTCTTGTCTTCGTTGGATAGCTAGCTAGCCAAGACATTCAAAAGTGCTCCCCGAACAGAGGTGTAGAAGGTCTTAGGTGTAATGCCTAATGTGTCTCTCAGTGCTGCCGCTGAGGAGCAAGGAGAAAGCCGGTGCGTAGGGTTCTTTCTGGGTGTACTTAGCTACCGGCTCTTTCTGGCGAGCAGTAACTCGACTTTAGATGCAGTCTGGAAAATGGACGGTTTCCCCCTGCACACTGCTAGGCTTTTGGCAGCTGCAGGGACGCCTAACTCACTCGACCTAGCCCCTCTAATATTTCATGCCATTCGCACAGTGCGCCACACCCCGGCTACACAGTTATTCAGAGGAGGTGCCACAGTCCTCCTTGGGCCCCTTTCGCTGCGGCAGAACCTATACGTACGTGGGCTGTGCTCAACTTTGAGATTGGGACCTTCAGAGCACTCTAGTACCTCCCAACTGGAGAGAAGGATGGTTCAACGTGAAAGCTGCCTGGAATACAGTGCTCTGTCAGCCCACGCTTGCATGCTGGCATGTCTTTGGGAGGAAAGTGGGCTTTTCTTGAGAGACATAGTGTGTTTCCACTTCCACTCCTGAGGCATCCCAGGGTCGCCTGTACATAAAAGGAACACTACGCTGAGCGCCAAGCTGAAGGCAAGGTCCGGGAATTGCATCCACAGCGCCGGGCAGGCCTGCAGCATTTCCCAGGAAGCCTCACTCAAAGCAGTGGCTAAACGCTAGTGTGCTTTTCAGGACTCCTGCGACTCCCGCGTCCTCACCACGTCTCATGCAAACACAATGTGTACCGGATGCCACTTCTTAGGCGACCTACCAACATACAGGGACCTAGGCCCTTCGGATCATCTCCTGGAATGGAGAGTGAAAGGCAAAACACCGCTCTCTTGGTCGCACACTTGGATTGCCAGTCTTTCAAAAGTCCTCCCGAGCACAGGTTCTAGCAGGCCTTAGGTGTACTGCAAGTGGTCCCCGCTGCTGAACCAGACCTGCAATGGAAAAAAAGCCTCTGCTTGCTGTTCATCCTGGGAAGGCCAACCTGCCCTGGCTCGCCGAGCAGACAGTCGACTTTCGATGCAGCCTGACATACGGACTTGTTGCCCCTGCAACACTGCCTAAGCTTTTGGAAGGGAAAAGGACACTTTGGCCTAACCCACGGAATTACGTCGGTCACGCCACTCAGCCCAAGCAGAACTCCCTTCGTGCCAAAGTTTTATCCGGGAAGGTCCAGGGTGCTGCGTGAGTCTCTTTTCGTTGCTCAGAAACTACCCGTACACGGGCTGTGCCAAGTCTGGCCTCGGGACCTAAGGAGGGAAGCGTTATTTTCCCACCGGGAAAGCAGGCCACCTGCGGCCTCAAACTTAAGTGAAAACCAAGGCTGTTGCCCGTCATCTCTTCACAGTGGCAATGCCGACTGAGGGAAAGGCAGCTTTCCTCGATTAACACAGTGTTTCCTATTCGTGGCAGCAGGCCTCCAGCAGCCCTCTTCACGTAACGGGGAAACCAGACCTGTCCCCCAGGCTCAACGTAATGTCCGGCTTTCCATCCACGGGTGGCCGTGTACAAACGATTTCCATGACCCCGGTAGGGAAGGTAGGGCATCAAGGCCAGTGTGCCCTTCCTAGGACTCCCGCCGCCTGACCATGTCCCTTGGAAGAACGCTGTGTGCTCAGTGACTCTTCTTGGCCGACTGAGCGCCGTGCCGCTCCCTGGGTACTCCGGATCGTCTCTTTGAGTGCACTGTGAAAGGCAAGGCAGTGTCTGTTTTCTTCGTTGGATCGATAGACGGACAAATCTTTCAAATGTGCCCCGACCAGAGTTCTGGAAAGTCCTCGGTGGAATGCCAGTGGCTCTCAGGGCTGACCCTGAGCTGCCGTGAAACCACTCTGTGCTTCGTGTTCCTTCTCGCTTTACACACCTGCCGTCTCTCTCTGCCAAGCAGAAACACGACTTTTACATGCAGCCTGGAAAATCAACAGTTTCCTCCTGAGCCCCGCTAGTCTTTTGGCAGGTTCAAGGCCACCTAGACCTCCCTAGCGCCTGAAATCGCTTAGGTCATTGGCACAGGCGCAAATCTCCCTGCCTAAATAAAACATTATTCTGAGAAGGTAGCACAGTGCTTCTTGTGCCTCCTTGGGTTCTTCAGAGATGACACGTACGTGGGCTGGGTTCAGCTTTGATACTGGGACCTTATGAGAAACGGAGGAATTCCCTAGTTGAACGAGGAATCCTCGTAGCCTCCACGGTGCCTACATACAGCGTTCTGCGAGTCCTTCCTGGCGTGCTGGAATGTGTCTCAAAGGAAAGGGTGCTTTACAGGAAAGACAAAAGGCGTTTCCACTTCCTTGCCTGAGGCAGGCCAGAGCCCCCTTTACATAAAGGGCGAGCTACACTCATCACGAAGATCAAAACAAAGTCCAGGACGGCATCCACAATGCTGGCAGGCAGGCAGCATTTGCCCAGAAGCCTTAGTCATGGCAGTGGCTTAACGCTAGTGGGCCGTTCAGGACTCCTAGGACTCCAGGGTCCTCACCACCTGGGCGTGGAGAAACACCGTGTACCCAATGTCTCTTCTTAGGCGACCTACCCACACACAGGTCCCTAGGCCCTTCGGCTCATTTCTCTGCACGAGGAAGGAAAGGCAACGCTCTGCTCTCTCTCTTCGTTGCCCATGGAGATTGCCAGGCTTTCAACAGGCCTCCCGAACACAGGCCTAGCAGGTCTCAGGTGTAATGCAAAAGGTCCCCACTGCTGCAATGAAAAAACGCTGTGTTTATTGTTCATACTGGGAACCCTTACCTGCCGTCTCTCTCTGCCAAGCAGAAGGCCGACGACAGAGGCAGCCCGACAAACGTACAAGTTGCCCCCTGAACGCTACCTCGGGTTTTCTGAGCTACAAGGACCATTTGGCCTATCCCCGGGAATTATGTCCTTGAAGCCATTCAGCCCACGCAGGACCCCCTTGGCGCCAAAGTTTTATCAGGGAAGGTCCAGCGTGCTGCTTGAGTCTCTCTTGGTTGGTCAGAAACTACAGGTGCATGTGCTGGGTTCAATTTTGATATTGGTTACCGAGAGCGAAGAGCATTCCTTTCCCAGCGGGAGAGCTGAAAGTGCGGCCTCAAAGTGTCCTGAGACAGAGTGTGGTTGCTCGTGTTCTCTTCACAAGTAGAATGGCTATGTGAGGGAAAGGGAGCTGCCCTAGAGAAACACACTGTTTTCTCTAACGTGCAGGAGGCCTCCCGCCGCCCTATATACATAAAGGGAACACTGTGCTGTTCCACAAGGACCAAAGTAAGGTTCAGATATTCCATCCACGAACTGAGGCGTGCAGAGGCTTTCCACGAAACCTTAGGCAAGTAGTGCATGAATGTTCGTGTGCCTTTCCCAGGACCCCCGCTGCCTCAGCCTGCCCCCTGGAAGAACACTGTGTACCGAGTACTCTTCTTGGCCCCCTGAGCACCGTGCCGCTACCAGAGCCCTCCGGGGCATCTCTTTGCATGCCGAGTGAGAGGCAACACACTCTTGTCTTCGTTGGATAGCTAGCTAGCCAAGACATTCAAAAGTGCTCCCCGAACAGAGGTGTAGAAGGTCTTAGGTGTAATGCCTAATGTGTCTCTCAGTGCTGCCGCTGAGGAGCAAGGAGAAAGCCGGTGCGTAGGGTTCTTTCTGGGTGTACTTAGCTACCGGCTCTTTCTGGCGAGCAGTAACTCGACTTTAGATGCAGTCTGGAAAATGGACGGTTTCCCCCTGCACACTGCTAGGCTTTTGGCAGCTGCAGGGACGCCTAACTCACTCGACCTAGCCCCTCTAATATTTCATGCCATTCGCACAGTGCGCCACACCCCGGCTACACAGTTATTCAGAGGAGGTGCCACAGTCCTCCTTGGGCCCCTTTCGCTGCGGCAGAACCTATACGTACGTGGGCTGTGCTCAACTTTGAGATTGGGACCTTCAGAGCACTCTAGTACCTCCCAACTGGAGAGAAGGATGGTTCAACGTGAAAGCTGCCTGGAATACAGTGCTCTGTCAGCCCACGCTTGCATGCTGGCATGTCTTTGGGAGGAAAGTGGGCTTTTCTTGAGAGACATAGTGTGTTTCCACTTCCACTCCTGAGGCATCCCAGGGTCGCCTGTACATAAAAGGAACACTACGCTGAGCGCCAAGCTGAAGGCAAGGTCCAGGAATTGCATCCACAGCGCCGGGCAGGCCTGCAGCATTTCCCAGGAAGCCTCACTCAAAGCAGTGGCTAAACGCTAGTGTGCTTTTCAGGACTCCTGCGACTCCCGCGTCCTCACCACGTCTCATGCAAACACAATGTGTACCGGATGCCACTTCTTAGGCGACCTACCAACATACAGGGACCTAGGCCCTTCGGATCATCTCCTGGAATGGAGAGTGAAAGGCAAAACACCGCTCTCTTGGTCGCACACTTGGATTGCCAGTCTTTCAAAAGTCCTCCCGAGCACAGGTTCTAGCAGGCCTTAGGTGTACTGCAAGTGGTCCCCGCTGCTGAACCAGACCTGCAATGGAAAAAAAGCCTCTGCTTGCTGTTCATCCTGGGAAGGCCAACCTGCCCTGGCTCGCCGAGCAGACAGTCGACTTTCGATGCAGCCTGACATACGGACTTGTTGCCCCTGCAACACTGCCTAAGCTTTTGGAAGGGAAAAGGACACTTTGGCCTAACCCACGGAATTACGTCGGTCACGCCACTCAGCCCAAGCAGAACTCCCTTCGTGCCAAAGTTTTATCCGGGAAGGTCCAGGGTGCTGCGTGAGTCTCTTTTCGTTGCTCAGAAACTACCCGTACACGGGCTGTGCCAAGTCTGGCCTCGGGACCTAAGGAGGGAAGCGTTATTTTCCCACCGGGAAAGCAGGCCACCTGCGGCCTCAAACTTAAGTGAAAACCAAGGCTGTTGCCCGTCATCTCTTCACAGTGGCAATGCCGACTGAGGGAAAGGCAGCTTTCCTCGATTAACACAGTGTTTCCTATTCGTGGCAGCAGGCCTCCAGCAGCCCTCTTCACGTAACGGGGAAACCAGACCTGTCCCCCAGGCTCAACGTAATGTCCGGCTTTCCATCCACGGGTGGCCGTGTACAAACGATTTCCATGACCCCGGTAGGGAAGGTAGGGCATCAAGGCCAGTGTGCCCTTCCTAGGACTCCCGCCGCCTGACCATGTCCCTTGGAAGAACGCTGTGTGCTCAGTGACTCTTCTTGGCCGACTGAGCGCCGTGCCGCTCCCTGGGTACTCCGGATCGTCTCTTTGAGTGCACTGTGAAAGGCAAGGCAGTGTCTGTTTTCTTCGTTGGATCGATAGACGGACAAATCTTTCAAATGTGCCCCGACCAGAGTTCTGGAAAGTCCTCGGTGGAATGCCAGTGGCTCTCAGGGCTGACCCTGAGCTGCCGTGAAACCACTCTGTGCTTCGTGTTCCTTCTCGCTTTACACACCTGCCGTCTCTCTCTGCCAAGCAGAAACACGACTTTTACATGCAGCCTGGAAAATCAACAGTTTCCTCCTGAGCCCCGCTAGTCTTTTGGCAGGTTCAAGGCCACCTAGACCTCCCTAGCGCCTGAAATCGCTTAGGTCATTGGCACAGGCGCAAATCTCCCTGCCTAAATAAAACATTATTCTGAGAAGGTAGCACAGTGCTTCTTGTGCCTCCTTGGGTTCTTCAGAGACGACACGTACGTGGGCTGGGTTCAGCTTTGATACTGGGACCTTATGAGAAACGGAGGAATTCCCTAGTTGAACGAGGAATCCTCGTAGCCTCCACGGTGCCTACATACAGCGTTCTGCGAGTCCTTCCTGGCGTGCTGGAATGTGTCTCAAAGGAAAGGGTGCTTTACAGGAAAGACAAAAGGCGTTTCCACTTCCTTGCCTGAGGCAGGCCAGAGCCCCCTTTACATAAAGGGCGAGCTACACTCATCACGAAGATCAAAACAAAGTCCAGGACGGCATCCACAATGCTGGCAGGCAGGCAGCATTTGCCCAGAAGCCTTAGTCATGGCAGTGGCTTAACGCTAGTGGGCCGTTCAGGACTCCTAGGACTCCAGGGTCCTCACCACCTGGGCGTGGAGAAACACCGTGTACCCAATGTCTCTTCTTAGGCGACCTACCCACACACAGGTCCCTAGGCCCTTCGGCTCATTTCTCTGCACGAGGAAGGAAAGGCAACGCTCTGCTCTCTCTCTTCGTTGCCCATGGAGATTGCCAGGCTTTCAACAGGCCTCCCGAACACAGGCCTAGCAGGTCTCAGGTGTAATGCAAAAGGTCCCCACTGCTGCAATGAAAAAACGCTGTGTTTATTGTTCATACTGGGAACCCTTACCTGCCGTCTCTCTCTGCCAAGCAGAAGGCCGACTACAGAGGCAGCCCGACAAACGTACAAGTTGCCCCCTGAACGCTACCTCGGGTTTTCTGAGCTACAAGGACCATTTGGCCTATCCCCGGGAATTATGTCCTTGAAGCCATTCAGCCCACGCAGGACCCCCTTGGCGCCAAAGTTTTATCAGGGAAGGTCCAGCGTGCTGCTTGAGTCTCTCTTGGTTGGTCAGAAACTACAGGTGCATGTGCTGGGTTCAATTTTGATATTGGTTACCGAGAGCGAAGAGCATTCCTTTCCCAGCGGGAGAGCTGAAAGTGCGGCCTCAAAGTGTCCTGAGACAGAGTGTGGTTGCTCGTGTTCTCTTCACAAGTAGAATGGCTATGTGAGGGAAAGGGAGCTGCCCTAGAGAAACACACTGTTTTCTCTAACGTGCAGGAGGCCTCCCGCCGCCCTATATACATAAAGGGAACACTGTGCTGTTCCACAAGGACCAAAGTAAGGTTCAGATATTCCATCCACGAACTGAGGCGTGCAGAGGCTTTCCACGAAACCTTAGGCAAGTAGTGCATGAATGTTCGTGTGCCTTTCCCAGGACCCCCGCTGCCTCAGCCTGCCCCCTGGAAGAACACTGTGTACCGAGTACTCTTCTTGGCCCCCTGAGCACCGTGCCGCTACCAGAGCCCTCCGGGGCATCTCTTTGCATGCCGAGTGAGAGGCAACACACTCTTGTCTTCGTTGGATAGCTAGCTAGCCAAGACATTCAAAAGTGCTCCCCGAACAGAGGTGTAGAAGGTCTTAGGTGTAATGCCTAATGTGTCTCTCAGTGCTGCCGCTGAGGAGCAAGGAGAAAGCCGGTGCGTAGGG
Organism: Balaenoptera acutorostrata; assembly: GCF_949987535.1. Classification (NCBI taxonomy): domain Eukaryota; kingdom Metazoa; phylum Chordata; class Mammalia; order Artiodactyla; family Balaenopteridae; genus Balaenoptera; species Balaenoptera acutorostrata. The sequence goes on along the minus strand of NW_026646528.1, from coordinate 3,523 downwards.
TTCTTTCTGGGTGTACTTAGCTACCGGCTCTTTCTGGCGAGCAGTAACTCGACTTTAGATGCAGTCTGGAAAATGGACGGTTTCCCCCTGCACACTGCTAGGCTTTTGGCAGCTGCAGGGACGCCTAACTCACTCGACCTAGCCCCTCTAATATTTCATGCCATTCGCACAGTGCGCCACACCCCGGCTACACAGTTATTCAGAGGAGGTGCCACAGTCCTCCTTGGGCCCCTTTCGCTGCGGCAGAACCTATACGTACGTGGGCTGTGCTCAACTTTGAGATTGGGACCTTCAGAGCACTCTAGTACCTCCCAACTGGAGAGAAGGATGGTTCAACGTGAAAGCTGCCTGGAATACAGTGCTCTGTCAGCCCACGCTTGCATGCTGGCATGTCTTTGGGAGGAAAGTGGGCTTTTCTTGAGAGACATAGTGTGTTTCCACTTCCACTCCTGAGGCATCCCAGGGTCGCCTGTACATAAAAGGAACACTACGCTGAGCGCCAAGCTGAAGGCAAGGTCCGGGAATTGCATCCACAGCGCCGGGCAGGCCTGCAGCATTTCCCAGGAAGCCTCACTCAAAGCAGTGGCTAAACGCTAGTGTGCTTTTCAGGACTCCTGCGACTCCCGCGTCCTCACCACGTCTCATGCAAACACAATGTGTACCGGATGCCACTTCTTAGGCGACCTACCAACATACAGGGACCTAGGCCCTTCGGATCATCTCCTGGAATGGAGAGTGAAAGGCAAAACACCGCTCTCTTGGTCGCACACTTGGATTGCCAGTCTTTCAAAAGTCCTCCCGAGCACAGGTTCTAGCAGGCCTTAGGTGTACTGCAAGTGGTCCCCGCTGCTGAACCAGACCTGCAATGGAAAAAAAGCCTCTGCTTGCTGTTCATCCTGGGAAGGCCAACCTGCCCTGGCTCGCCGAGCAGACAGTCGACTTTCGATGCAGCCTGACATACGGACTTGTTGCCCCTGCAACACTGCCTAAGCTTTTGGAAGGGAAAAGGACACTTTGGCCTAACCCAAGGAATTACGTCGGTCACGCCACTCAGCCCAAGCAGAACTCCCTTCGTGCCAAAGTTTTATCCGGGAAGGTCCAGGGTGCTGCGTGAGTCTCTTTTCGTTGCTCAGAAACTACCCGTACACGGGCTGTGCCAAGTCTGGCCTCGGGACCTAAGGAGGGAAGCGTTATTTTCCCACCGGGAAAGCAGGCCACCTGCGGCCTCAAACTTAAGTGAAAACCAAGGCTGTTGCCCGTCATCTCTTCACAGTGGCAATGCCGACTGAGGGAAAGGCAGCTTTCCTCGATTAACACAGTGTTTCCTATTCGTGGCAGCAGGCCTCCAGCAGCCCTCTTCACGTAACGGGGAAACCAGACCTGTCCCCCAGGCTCAACGTAATGTCCGGCTTTCCATCCACGGGTGGCCGTGTACAAACGATTTCCATGACCCCGGTAGGGAAGGTAGGGCATCAAGGCCAGTGTGCCCTTCCTAGGACTCCCGCCGCCTGACCATGTCCCTTGGAAGAACGCTGTGTGCTCAGTGACTCTTCTTGGCCGACTGAGCGCCGTGCCGCTCCCTGGGTACTCCGGATCGTCTCTTTGAGTGCACTGTGAAAGGCAAGGCAGTGTCTGTTTTCTTCGTTGGATCGATAGACGGACAAATCTTTCAAATGTGCCCCGACCAGAGTTCTGGAAAGTCCTCGGTGGAATGCCAGTGGCTCTCAGGGCTGACCCTGAGCTGCCGTGAAACCACTCTAAGCTTCGTGTTCCTTCTCGCTTTACACACCTGCCGTCTCTCTCTGCCAAGCAGAAACACGACTTTTACATGCAGCCTGGAAAATCAACAGTTTCCTCCTGAGCCCCGCTAGTCTTTTGGCAGGTTCAAGGCCACCTAGACCACCCTAGCGCCTGAAATCGCTTAGGTCATTGGCACAGGCGCAAATCTCCCTGCCTAAATAAAACATTATTCTGAGAAGGTAGCACAGTGCTTCTTGTGCCTCCTTGGGTTCTTCAGAAACGACACGTACGTGGGCTGGGTTCAACTTTGATACTGGGACCTTTATGAGAAACGGAGGAATTCCCTAGTTGAACGAGGAATCCTCGTAGCCTCCAAGGTGCCTACATACAGCGTTCTGCGAGTCCTTCCTGGCGTGCTGGAATGTGTCTCAAAGGAAAGGGTGCTTTACAGGAAAGACAAAAGGCGTTTCCACTTCCTTGCCTGAGGCAGGCCAGAGCCCCCTTTACATAAAGGGCGAGCTACACTCATCACGAAGATCAAAACAAAGTCCAGGACGGCATCCACAATGCTGGCAGGCAGGCAGCATTTGCCCAGAAGCCTTAGTCACGGCAGTGGCTTAACACTAGTGTGCCGTTCAGGACTCCTAGGACTCCTGGGTCCTCACCACCTGGGCGTGGAGAAACACCGTGTACCCAATGTCTCTTCTTAGGCGACCTACCCAAACACAGGTCCCTAGGCCCTTCGGCTCATTTCTCTGCACGAGGAAGGAAAGGCAACGCTCTGCTCTCTCTCTTCGTTGCCCATGGAGATTGCCAGGCTTTCAACAGGCCTCCCGAACACAGGCCTAGCAGGTCTCAGGTGTAATGCAAAAGGTCCCCACTGCTGCAATGAAAAAACGCTGTGTTTATTGTTCATACTGGGAACCCTTACCTGCCGTCTCTCTCTGCCAAGCAGAAGGCCGACTACAGAGGCAGCCCGACAAACGTACAAGTTGCCCCCTGAACGCTACCTCGGGTTTTCTGAGCTACAAGGACCATTTGGCCTATCCCCGGGAATTATGTCCTTGAAGCCATTCAGCCCACGCAGGACCCCCTTGGCGCCAAAGTTTTATCAGGGAAGGTCCAGCGTGCTGCTTGAGTCTCTCTTGGTTGGTCAGAAACTACAGGTGCATGTGCTGGGTTCAATTTTGATATTGGTTACCGAGAGCGAAGAGCATTCCTTTCCCAGCGGGAGAGCTGAAAGTGCGGCCTCAAAGTGTCCTGAGACAGAGTGTGGTTGCTCGTGTTCTCTTCACAAGTAGAATGGCTATATGTGAGGGAAAGGGAGCTGCCCTAGAGAAACACTCTGCTTTCTGTACCGTGCAGGTGGCCTCCCGGCGCCCTGTATACATAAAGGGAACCCTGTGCTGTTCCACAAGGACCAAAGTAAGGTTCAGATATTCCATCCACGAACTGAGGCGTGCAGAGGCTTTCCACGAAACCTTAGGCAAGTAGTGCATGAATGTTCGTGTGCCTTTCCCAGGACCCCCGCTGCCTCAGCCTGCCCCCTGGAAGAACACTGTGTACCGAGTACTCTTCTTGGCACCCTGAGCACCGTGCCGCTACCAGAGCCCTCCGGGGCATCTCTTTGCATGCCGAGTGAGAGGCAACACACTCTTGTCTTCGTTGGATAGCTAGCTAGCCAAGACATTCAAAAGTGCTCCCCGAACAGAGGTGTAGAAGGTCTTAGGTGTAATGCCTAATGTGTCTCTCAGTGCTGCCGCTGAGGAGCAAGGAGAAAGCC
>NW_026646527.1:0-32076 GCF_949987535.1 Balaenoptera acutorostrata | reverse complement strand
GCACGATGAGTGGATTTAGGTACGACGATTCTAAGTGAAATAAGTCACACAGAAAAAGACACTTATCATAAGATATCACTTAGAGAGGGAATGTAAAAACCGCTACACTTGAACTGAATTACAAAACAGAACAGAGTCACACGTTCAGAAAACACACTATGGCTGCTGAACGGGAAAGGTGAGGTGGGGTGATGCATAAAACAAGGGTTTCAAATTAGCTCCGATACCGTTCCATAAACCCAATATGTAAGAGACAAGACCTATTCCTTTTTCAGTGAACTGGACTCAACACCCCCTATTCACCGCACAAGAATATATCTGACTAGTAAGAATCTTCAAACCTATGTATTGATATCTCTCCGTAAGTGAGTCAAGGGGGTGTAAAGCGGCATAAACACAGCCGTGAAAAGCAGCTAAACCCCATTATAAAAATAAATTACTTTTCAAAACCCGTGAAACAAAGGCAGTGAAAGAGAGAGAAATTCTTACAAAATTCGTTCAGGGGCTGTGATGCAACCTGGATTGACCATATCTAGACCCACAGCTGATTGAGACATAAGGGTGGACACTCTTGGGGCTGAGAGGTTCGGTGAGGTTGGGTGAGCCAACGCAGACCCTTTCAAGTAATACTGCATGGTACCCATCCCATGGGTCCCAAATCTCCAGGTTCAAGGGCATCTTCCTACGTCGAAAACAGGCATGAGAAACCCAGAAGATGGTACACCGTGTGATCGGGAAAGGTTTCTAAAACGCACCTCATTTCTCATCTCCTTTGCTCGGGTTCGCCATTCCAGCCGATTTACTAGCCATCTCCCTCCTTGGAGAATCAGCACCTTTAACCTCCTGTTCCGTACAGGTTGCAATTTGTCCTGAGGATGAACGGGAAGAGGGGGAACCAATGAGAGACTAGCTCTAGGGGTTGGGACAGGCACAGGTCACTCTATTTTCCCATCAGGAAGAAGAATTAAGCACAAGCTCAGCCTGCCCCCCAGAACCAGAAGAGGGCCTGAAGCAATCCTGCGCTTTGGCGGCCAGCTCCCAAAAAAGCGAGTTGAAAAATGGAGCTCAGGGGCACTGCAATTCACAAACCTGCAGAGTTTTAAATGATACCTCTCGTCCACAAATATACTAAGGGAAGGCAACGAAGAGGCTTTGAAAGCAAGGCAGAATTGCAGGAAACAGATTTCAGGAGGTAGATTCGAATCGCCTTGAAAGCACATGAAAAGCGGCAAAACATGGACAATGATGCCCTTGGCCAAAAAGGGCGTATGCGTTTTTTCCTGAATATATTCAGGAAAAAACGCATACGCCCTTTTTGGCCAACCAAGCAACCTGGAAAGGCCAATCAGCGCTCCAAAGAAGTCTCGCTTCCCAGCGGGCAAAAGGGCCATGCGGAAAAAAGTGTCCAAACCAGAAATGCAGGACCGGCCATGGAGAAATGGGAGCCTTGCTACGCTGATGGGTGGGATGTAAATTGCCAACAGCCACTCTGGAGAAGTGTACGGTGTGTTCTGAAACATCTAAAAAACACAGCTTGGAGAGCATAGGGCACTTCCACTCATGGGCGTATAAATTGGGAAAACTAAAAATCAGCAAGACACAGGCACCCCAAAGTTTAGGGCTGCTCTGTTGACAAGAACCCCCACTTCATTACACCTTAAATATCCTAGGAAAGAGAAAAATGGGTAAAGAAGTTGTGGTCCTCATGTACAATGGAATATCACTCAGCCATGAAATCCACGTCATAAGGCTAGTAGCAGCACGATGAGTGGATTTAGGTACGACGATTCTAAGTGAAATAAGTCACACAGAAAAAGACACTTATCATAAGATATCACTTAGAGAGGGAATGTAAAAACCGCTACACTTGAACTGAATTACAAAACAGAACAGAGTCACACGTTCAGAAAACACACTATGGCTGCTGAACGGGAAAGGTGAGGTGGGGTGATGCATAAAACAAGGGTTTCAAATTAGCTCCGATACCGTTCCATAAACCCAATATGTAAGAGACAAGACCTATTCCTTTTTCAGTGAACTGGACTCAACACCCCCTATTCACCGCACAAGAATATATCTGACTAGTAAGAATCTTCAAACCTATGTATTGATATCTCTCCGTAAGTGAGTCAAGGGGGTGTAAAGCGGCATAAACACAGCCGTGAAAAGCAGCTAAACCCCATTATAAAAATAAATTACTTTTCAAAACCCGTGAAACAAAGGCAGTGAAAGAGAGAGAAATTCTTACAAAATTCGTTCAGGGGCTGTGATGCAACCTGGATTGACCATATCTAGACCCACAGCTGATTGAGACATAAGGGTGGACACTCTTGGGGCTGAGAGGTTCGGTGAGGTTGGGTGAGCCAACGCAGACCCTTTCAAGTAATACTGCATGGTACCCATCCCATGGGTCCCAAATCTCCAGGTTCAAGGGCATCTTCCTACGTCGAAAACAGGCATGAGAAACCCAGAAGATGGTACACCGTGTGATCGGGAAAGGTTTCTAAAACGCACCTCATTTCTCATCTCCTTTGCTCGGGTTCGCCATTCCAGCCGATTTACTAGCCATCTCCCTCCTTGGAGAATCAGCACCTTTAACCTCCTGTTCCGTACAGGTTGCAATTTGTCCTGAGGATGAAGGGGAAGAGGGGGAACCAATGAGAGACTAGCTCTAGGTGTTGGGACAGGCACAGGTCACTCTATTTTCCCATCAGGAAGAAGAATTAAGCACAAGCTCAGCCTGCCCCCCAGAACCAGAAGAGGGCCTGAAGCAATCCTGCGCTTTGGCGGCCAGCTCCCAAAAAAGCGAGTTGAAAAATGGAGCTCAGGGGCACTGCAATTCACAAACCTGCAGAGTTTTAAATGATACCTCTCGTCCACAAATATACTAAGGGAAGGCAACGAAGAGGCTTTGAAAGCAAGGCAGAATTGCAGGAAACAGATTTCAGGAGGTAGATTCGAATCGCCTTGAAAGCACATGAAAAGCGGCAAAACGTGGACAATGATGCCCTTGGCCAAAAAGGGCGTATGCGTTTTTTCCTGAATATATTCAGGAAAAAACAAATACGCCCTTTTTGGCCAACCAAGCAACCTGGAAAGGCCAATCAGCGCTCCAAAGAAGTCTCGCTTCCCAGCGGGCAAAAGGGCCATGCGGAAAAAAGTGTCCAAACCAGAAATGCAGGACCGGCCATGGAGAAATGGGAGCCTTGCTACGCTGATGGGTGGGATGTAAATTGCCAACAGCCACTCTGGAGAAGTGTACGGTGTGTTCTGAAACATCTAAAAAACACAGCTTGGAGAGCATAGGGCACTTCCACTCATGGGCGTATAAATTGGGAAAACTAAAAATCAGCAAGACACAGGCACCCCAAAGTTTAGGGCTGCTCTGTTGACAAGAACCCCCACTTCATTACACCTTAAATATCCTAGGAAAGAGAAAAATGGATAAAGAAGTGGTGGTCCTCATGTACAATGGAATATCACTCAGCCATGAAATCCACGTCATAAGGCTAGTAGCAGCACGATGAGTGGATTTAGGTACGACGATTCTAAGTGAAATAAGTCACACAGAAAAAGACACTTATCATAAGATATCACTTAGAGAGGGAATGTAAAAACCGCTACACTTGAACTGAATTACAAAACAGAACAGAGTCACACGTTCAGAAAACACACTATGGCTGCTGAACGGGAAAGGTGAGGTGGGGTGATGCATAAAACAAGGGTTTCAAATTAGCTCCGATACCGTTCCATAAACCCAATATGTAAGAGACAAGACCTATTCCTTTTTCAGTGAACTGGACTCAACACCCCCTATTCACCGCACAAGAATATATCTGACTAGTAAGAATCTTCAAACCTATGTATTGATATCTCTCTGTAAGTGAGTCAAGGGGGTGTAAAGCGGCATAAACACAGCCGTGAAAAGCAGCTAAACCCCATTATAAAAATAAATTACTTTTCAAAACCCGTGAAACAAAGGCAGTGAAAGAGAGAGAAATTCTTACAAAATTCGTTCAGGGGCTGTGATGCAACCTGGATTGACCATATCTAGACCCACAGCTGATTGAGATATAAGGGTGGACACTCTTGGGTCTGAGAGGTTCGGTGAGGTTGGGTGAGCCAACGCAGACCCTTTCAAGTAATACTGCATGGTACCCATCCCATGGGTCCCAAATCTCCAGGTTCAAGGGCATCTTCCTACGTCGAAAACAGGCATGAGAAACCCAGAAGATGGTACACCGTGTGATCGGGAAAGGTTTCTAAAACGCACCTCATTTCTCATCTCCTTTGCTCGGGTTCGCCATTCCAGCCGATTTACTAGCCATCTCCCTCCTTGGAGAATCAGCACCTTTAACCTCCTGTTCCGTACAGGTTGCAATTTGTCCTGAGGATGAAGGGGAAGAGGGGGAACCAATGAGAGACTAGCTCTAGGTGTTGGGACAGGCACAGGTCACTCTATTTTCCCATCAGGAAGAAGAATTAAGCACAAGCTCAGCCTGCCCCCCAGAACCAGAAGAGGGCCTGAAGCAATCCTGCGCTTTGGCGGCCAGCTCCCAAAAAAGCGAGTTGAAAAATGGAGCTCAGGGGCACTGCAATTCACAAACCTGCAGAGTTTTAAATGATACCTCTCGTCCACAAATATACTAAGGGAAGGCAACGAAGAGGCTTTGAAAGCAAGGCAGAATTGCAGGAAACAGATTTCAGGAGGTAGATTCGAATCGCCTTGAAAGCACATGAAAAGCGGCAAAACGTGGACAATGATGCCCTTGGCCAAAAAGGGCGTATGCGTTTTTTCCTGAATATATTCAGGAAAAAACGCATACGCCCTTTTTGGCCAACCAAGCAACCTGGAAAGGCCAATCAGCGCTCCAAAGAAGTCTCGCTTCCCAGCGGGCAAAAGGGCCATGCGGAAAAAAGTGTCCAAACCAGAAATGCAGGACCGGCCATGGAGAAATGGGAGCCTTGCTACGCTGATGGGTGGGATGTAAATTGCCAACAGCCACTCTGGAGAAGTGTACGGTGTGTTCTGAAACATCTAAAAAACACAGCTTGGAGAGCATAGGGCACTTCCACTCATGGGCGTATAAATTGGGAAAACTAAAAATCAGCAAGACACAGGCACCCCAAAGTTTAGGGCTGCTCTGTTGACAAGAACCCCCACTTCATTACACCTTAAATATCCTAGGAAAGCGAAAAATGGATAAAGAAGTGGTGGTCCTCATGTACAATGGAATATCACTCAGCCATGAAATCCACGTCATAAGGCTAGTAGCAGCACGATGAGTGGATTTAGGTACGACGATTCTAAGTGAAATAAGGCACACAGAAAAAGACACTTATCATAAGATATCACTTAGAGAGGGAATGTAAAAACCGCCTATACTTGAACTGAATTACAAAACAGAACAGAGTCACACGTTTAGAAAACACACTATGGCTGCTGAACGGGAAAGGTGAGGTGGGGTGATGCATAAAACAAGGGTTTCAAATTAGCTCCGATACCGTTCCATAAACCCAATATGTAAGAGACAAGACCTATTCCTTTTTCAGTGAACTGGACTCAACACCCCCTATTCACCGCACAAGAATATATCTGACTAGTAAGAATCTTCAAACCTATGTATTGATATCTCTCTGTAAGTGAGTCAAGGGTGTGTAAAGCGGCATAAACACAGCCGTGAAAAGCAGCTAAACCCCATTATAAAAATAAATTACTTTTCAAAACCCGTGAAACAAAGGCAGTGAAAGAGAGAGAAATTCTTACAAAATTCGTTCAGGGGCTGTGATGCAACCTGGATTGACCATATCTAGACCCACAGCTGATTGAGACATAAGGGTGGACACTCTTGGGGCTGAGAGGTTCGGTGAGGTTGGGTGAGCCAACGCAGACCCTTTCAAGTAATACTGCATGGTACCCATCCCATGGGTCCCAAATCTCCAGGTTCAAGGGCATCTTCCTACGTCGAAAACAGGCATGAGAAACCCAGAAGATGGTACACCGTGTGATCGGGAAAGGTTTCTAAAACGCACCTCATTTCTCATCTCCTTTGCTCGGGTTCGCCATTCCAGCCGATTTACTAGCCATCTCCCTCCTTGGAGAATCAGCACCTTTAACCTCCTGTTCCGTACAGGTTGCAATTTGTCCTGAGGATGAACGGGAAGAGGGGGAACCAATGAGAGACTAGCTCTAGGGGTTGGGACAGGCACAGGTCACTCTATTTTCCCATCAGGAAGAAGAATTAAGCACAAGCTCAGCCTGCCCCCCAGAACCAGAAGAGGGCCTGAAGCAATCCTGCGCTTTTGCGGCCAGCTCCCAAAAAAGCGAGTTGAAAAATGGAGCTCAGGGGCACTGCAATTCACAAACCTGCAGAGTTTTAAATGATACCTCTCGTCCACAAATATATTAAGGGAAGGCAACGAAGAGCCTTTGAAAGCAAGGCAGAATTGCAGGAAACAGATTTCAGGAGGTAGATTCGAATCACCTTGAAAGCACATGAAAAGCGGCAAAACGTGGACAATGATGCCCTTGGCCAAAAAGGGCGTATGCGTTTTTTCCTGAATATATTCAGGAAAAAACGCATACGCCCTTTTTGGCCAACCAAGCAACCTGGAAAGGCCAATCAGCGCTCCAAAGAAGTCTCGCTTCCCAGCGGGCAAAAGGGCCATGCGGAAAAAAGTGTCCAAACCAGAAATGCAGGACCGGCCATGGAGAAATGGGAGCCTTGCTACGCTGATGGGTGGGATGTAAATTGCCAACAGCCACTCTGGAGAAGTGTACGGTGTGTTCTGAAACATCTAAAAAACACAGCTTGGAGAGCATAGGGCACTTCCACTCATGGGCGTATAAATTGGGAAAACTAAAAATCAGCAAGACACAGGCACCCCAAAGTTTAGGGCTGCTCTGTTGACAAGAACCCCCACTTCATTACACCTTAAATATCCTAGGAAAGCGAAAAATGGATAAAGAAGTGGTGGTCCTCATGTACAATGGAATATCACTCAGCCATGAAATCCACGTCATAAGGCTAGTAGCAGCACGATGAGTGGATTTAGGTACGACGATTCTAAGTGAAATAAGGCACACAGAAAAAGACACGTATCATAAGATATCACTTAGAGAGGGAATGTAAAAACCGCTACACTTGAACTGAATTACAAAACAGAACAGAGTCACACGTTCAGAAAACACACTATGGCTGCTGAACGGGAAAGGTGAGGTGGGGTGATGCATAAAACAAGGGTTTCAAATTAGATCCGATACCGTTCCATAAACCCAATATGTAAGAGACAAGACCTATTCCTTTTTCAGTGAACTGGACTCAACACCCCCTATTCACCGCACAAGAATATATCTGACTAGTAAGAATCTTCAAACCTATGTATTGATATCTCTCTGTAAGTGAGTCAAGGGGGTGTAAAGCGGCATAAACACAGCCGTGAAAAGCAGCTAAACCCCATTATAAAAATAAATTACTTTTCAAAACCCGTGAAACAAAGGCAGTGAAAGAGAGAGAAATTCTTACAAAATTCGTTCAGGGGCTGTGATGCAACCTGGATTGACCATATCTAGACCCACAGCTGATTGAGACATAAGGGTGGACACTCTTGGGGCTGAGAGGTTCGGTGAGGTTGGGTGAGCCAACGCAGACCCTTTCAAGTAATACTGCATGGTACCCATCCCATGGGTCCCAAATCTCCAGGTTCAAGGGCATCTTCCTACGTCGAAAACAGGCATGAGAAACCCAGAAGATGGTACACCGTGTGATCGGGAAAGGTTTCTAAAACGCACCTCATTTCTCATCTCCTTTGCTCGGGTTCGCCATTCCAGCCGATTTACTAGCCATCTCCCTCCTTGGAGAATCAGCACCTTTAACCTCCTGTTCCGTACAGGTTGCAATTTGTCCTGAGGATGAAGGGGAAGAGGGGGAACCAATGAGAGACTAGCTCTAGGTGTTGGGACAGGCACAGGTCACTCTATTTTCCCATCAGGAAGAAGAATTAAGCACAAGCTCAGCCTGCCCCCCAGAACCAGAAGAGGGCCTGAAGCAATCCTGCGCTTTGGCGGCCAGCTCCCAAAAAAGCGAGTTGAAAAATGGAGCTCAGGGGCACTGCAATTCACAAACCTGCAGAGTTTTAAATGATACCTCTCGTCCACAAATATACTAAGGGAAGGCAACGAAGAGGCTTTGAAAGCAAGGCAGAATTGCAGGAAACAGATTTCAGGAGGTAGATTCGAATCGCCTTGAAAGCACATGAAAAGCGGCAAAACGTGGACAATGATGCCCTTGGCCAAAAAGGGCGTATGTGTTTTTTCCTGAATATATTCAGGAAAAAACGCATACGCCCTTTTTGGCCAACCAAGCAACCTGGAAAGGCCAATCAGCGCTCCAAAGAAGTCTCGCTTCCCAGCGGGCAAAAGGGCCATGCGGAAAAAAGTGTCCAAACCAGAAATGCAGGACCGGCCATGGAGAAATGGGAGCCTTGCTACGCTGATGGGTGGGATGTAACTTGCCAACAGCCACTCTGGAGAAGTGTACGGTGTGTTCTGAAACATCTAAAAAACACAGCTTGGAGAGCATAGGGCACTTCCACTCATGGGCGTATAAATTGGGAAAACTAAAAATCAGCAAGACACAGGCACCCCAAAGTTTAGGGCTGCTCTGTTGACAAGAACCCCCACTTCATTACACCTTAAATATCCTAGGAAAGAGAAAAATGGATAAAGAAGTTGTGGTCCTCATGTACAATGGAATATCACTCAGCCATGAAATCCACGTCATAAGGCTAGTAGCAGCACGATGAGTGGATTTAGGTACGACGATTCTAAGTGAAATAAGTCACACAGAAAAAGACACTTATCATAAGATATCACTTAGAGAGTGAATGTAAAAACCGCTACACTTGAACTGAATTACAAAACAGAACAGAGTCACACGTTCAGAAAACACACTATGGCTGCTGAACGGGAATGGTGAGGTGGGGTGATGCATAAAACAAGGGTTTCAAATTAGCTCCGATACCGTTCCATAAACCCAATATGTAAGAGACAAGACCTATTCCTTTTTCAGTGAACTGGACTCAACACCCCCTATTCACCGCACAAGAATATATCTGACTAGTAAGAATCTTCAAACCTATGTATTGATATCTCTCTGTAAGTGAGTCAAGGGGGTGTAAAGCGGCATAAACACAGCCGTGAAAAGCAGCTAAACCCCATTATAAAAATAAATTACTTTTCAAAACCCGTGAAACAAAGGCAGTGAAAGAGAGAGAAATTCTTACAAAATTCGTTCAGGGGCTGTGATGCAACCTGGATTGACCATATCTAGACCCACAGCTGATTGAGATATAAGGGTGGACACTCTTGGGGCTGAGAGGTTCGGTGAGGTTGGGTGAGCCAACGCAGACCCTTTCAAGTAATACTGCATGGTACCCATCCCATGGGTCCCAAATCTCCAGGTTCAAGGGCATCTTCCTACGTCGAAAACAGGCATGAGAAACCCAGAAGATGGTACACCGTGTGATCGGGAAAGGTTTCTAAAACGCACCTCATTTCTCATCTCCTTTGCTCGGGTTCGCCATTCCAGCCGATTTACTAGCCATCTCCCTCCTTGGAGAATCAGCACCTTTAACCTCCTGTTCCGTACAGGTTGCAATTTGTCCTGAGGATGAAGGGGAAGAGGGGGAACCAATGAGAGACTAGCTCTAGGTGTTGGGACAGGCACAGGTCACTCTATTTTCCCATCAGGAAGAAGAATTAAGCACAAGCTCAGCCTGCCCCCCAGAACCAGAAGAGGGCCTGAAGCAATCCTGCGCTTTGGCGGCCAGCTCCCAAAAAAGCGAGTTGAAAAATGGAGCTCAGGGGCACTGCAATTCACAAACCTGCAGAGTTTTAAATGATACCTCTCGTCCACAAATATACTAAGGGAAGGCAACGAAGAGGCTTTGAAAGCAAGGCAGAATTGCAGGAAACAGATTTCAGGAGGTAGATTCGAATCGCCTTGAAAGCACATGAAAAGCGGCAAAACGTGGACAATGATGCCCTTGGCCAAAAAGGGCGTATGCGTTTTTTCCTGAATATATTCAGGAAAAAACGCATACGCCCTTTTTGGCCAACCAAGCAACCTGGAAAGGCCAATCAGCGCTCCAAAGAAGTCTCGCTTCCCAGCGGGCAAAAGGGCCATGCGGAAAAAAGTGTCCAAACCAGAAATGCAGGACCGGCCATGGAGAAATGGGAGCCTTGCTACGCTGATGGGTGGGATGTAAATTGCCAACAGCCACTCTGGAGAAGTGTACGGTGTGTTCTGAAACATCTAAAAAACACAGCTTGGAGAGCATAGGGCACTTCCACTCATGGGCGTATAAATTGGGAAAACTAAAAATCAGCAAGACACAGGCACCCCAAAGTTTAGGGCTGCTCTGTTGACAAGAACCCCCACTTCATTACACCTTAAATATCCTAGGAAAGCGAAAAATGGATAAAGAAGTGGTGGTCCTCATGTACAATGGAATATCACTCAGCCATGAAATCCACGTCATAAGGCTAGTAGCAGCACGATGAGTGGATTTAGGTACGACGATTCTAAGTGAAATAAGGCACACAGAAAAAGACACTTATCATAAGATATCACTTAGAGAGGGAATGTAAAAACCGCCTATACTTGAACTGAATTACAAAACAGAACAGAGTCACACGTTTAGAAAACACACTATGGCTGCTGAACGGGAAAGGTGAGGTGGGGTGATGCATAAAACAAGGGTTTCAAATTAGCTCCGATACCGTTCCATAAACCCAATATGTAAGAGACAAGACCTATTCCTTTTTCAGTGAACTGGACTCAACACCCCCTATTCACCGCACAAGAATATATCTGACTAGTAAGAATCTTCAAACCTATGTATTGATATCTCTCTGTAAGTGAGTCAAGGGTGTGTAAAGCGGCATAAACACAGCCGTGAAAAGCAGCTAAACCCCATTATAAAAATAAATTACTTTTCAAAACCCGTGAAACAAAGGCAGTGAAAGAGAGAGAAATTCTTACAAAATTCGTTCAGGGGCTGTGATGCAACCTGGATTGACCATATCTAGACCCACAGCTGATTGAGACATAAGGGTGGACACTCTTGGGGCTGAGAGGTTCGGTGAGGTTGGGTGAGCCAACGCAGACCCTTTCAAGTAATACTGCATGGTACCCATCCCATGGGTCCCAAATCTCCAGGTTCAAGGGCATCTTCCTACGTCGAAAACAGGCATGAGAAACCCAGAAGATGGTACACCGTGTGATCGGGAAAGGTTTCTAAAACGCACCTCATTTCTCATCTCCTTTGCTCGGGTTCGCCATTCCAGCCGATTTACTAGCCATCTCCCTCCTTGGAGAATCAGCACCTTTAACCTCCTGTTCCGTACAGGTTGCAATTTGTCCTGAGGATGAACGGGAAGAGGGGGAACCAATGAGAGACTAGCTCTAGGGGTTGGGACAGGCACAGGTCACTCTATTTTCCCATCAGGAAGAAGAATTAAGCACAAGCTCAGCCTGCCCCCCAGAACCAGAAGAGGGCCTGAAGCAATCCTGCGCTTTTGCGGCCAGCTCCCAAAAAAGCGAGTTGAAAAATGGAGCTCAGGGGCACTGCAATTCACAAACCTGCAGAGTTTTAAATGATACCTCTCGTCCACAAATATATTAAGGGAAGGCAACGAAGAGCCTTTGAAAGCAAGGCAGAATTGCAGGAAACAGATTTCAGGAGGTAGATTCGAATCGCCTTGAAAGCACATGAAAAGCGGCAAAACGTGGACAATGATGCCCTTGGCCAAAAAGGGCGTATGCGTTTTTTCCTGAATATATTCAGGAAAAAACGCATACGCCCTTTTTGGCCAACCAAGCAACCTGGAAAGGCCAATCAGCGCTCCAAAGAAGTCTCGCTTCCCAGCGGGCAAAAGGGCCATGCGGAAAAAAGTGTCCAAACCAGAAATGCAGGACCGGCCATGGAGAAATGGGAGCCTTGCTACGCTGATGGGTGGGATGTAAATTGCCAACAGCCACTCTGGAGAAGTGTACGGTGTGTTCTGAAACATCTAAAAAACACAGCTTGGAGAGCATAGGGCACTTCCACTCATGGGCGTATAAATTGGGAAAACTAAAAATCAGCAAGACACAGGCACCCCAAAGTTTAGGGCTGCTCTGTTGACAAGAACCCCCACTTCATTACACCTTAAATATCCTAGGAAAGCGAAAAATGGATAAAGAAGTGGTGGTCCTCATGTACAATGGAATATCACTCAGCCATGAAATCCACGTCATAAGGCTAGTAGCAGCACGATGAGTGGATTTAGGTACGACGATTCTAAGTGAAATAAGGCACACAGAAAAAGACACGTATCATAAGATATCACTTAGAGAGGGAATGTAAAAACCGCTACACTTGAACTGAATTACAAAACAGAACAGAGTCACACGTTTAGAAAACACACTATGGCTGCTGAACGGGAAAGGTGAGGTGGGGTGATGCATAAAACAAGGGTTTCAAATTAGCTCCGATACCGTTCCATAAACCCAATATGTAAGAGACAAGACCTATTCCTTTTTCAGTGAACTGGACTCAACACCCCCTATTCACCGCACAAGAATATATCTGACTAGTAAGAATCTTCAAACCTATGTATTGATATCTCTCTGTAAGTGAGTCAAGGGGGTGTAAAGCGGCATAAACACAGCCGTGAAAAGCAGCTAAACCCCATTATAAAAATAAATTACTTTTCAAAACCCGTGAAACAAAGGCAGTGAAAGAGAGAGAAATTCTTACAAAATTCGTTCAGGGGCTGTGATGCAACCTGGATTGACCATATCTAGACCCACAGCTGATTGAGACATAAGGGTGGACACTCTTGGGGCTGAGAGGTTCGGTGAGGTTGGGTGAGCCAACGCAGACCCTTTCAAGTAATACTGCATGGTACCCATCCCATGGGTCCCAAATCTCCAGGTTCAAGGGCATCTTCCTACGTCGAAAACAGGCATGAGAAACCCAGAAGATGGTACACCGTGTGATCGGGAAAGGTTTCTAAAACGCACCTCATTTCTCATCTCCTTTGCTCGGGTTCGCCATTCCAGCCGATTTACTAGCCATCTCCCTCCTTGGAGAATCAGCACCTTTAACCTCCTGTTCCGTACAGGTTGCAATTTGTCCTGAGGATGAAGGGGAAGAGGGGGAACCAATGAGAGACTAGCTCTAGGTGTTGGGACAGGCACAGGTCACTCTATTTTCCCATCAGGAAGAAGAATTAAGCACAAGCTCAGCCTGCCCCCCAGAACCAGAAGAGGGCCTGAAGCAATCCTGCGCTTTGGCGGCCAGCTCCCAAAAAAGCGAGTTGAAAAATGGAGCTCAGGGGCACTGCAATTCACAAACCTGCAGAGTTTTAAATGATACCTCTCGTCCACAAATATACTAAGGGAAGGCAACGAAGAGGCTTTGAAAGCAAGGCAGAATTGCAGGAAACAGATTTCAGGAGGTAGATTCGAATCGCCTTGAAAGCACATGAAAAGCGGCAAAACGTGGACAATGATGCCCTTGGCCAAAAAGGGCGTATGTGTTTTTTCCTGAATATATTCAGGAAAAAACGCATACGCCCTTTTTGGCCAACCAAGCAACCTGGAAAGGCCAATCAGCGCTCCAAAGAAGTCTCGCTTCCCAGCGGGCAAAAGGGCCATGCGGAAAAAAGTGTCCAAACCAGAAATGCAGGACCGGCCATGGAGAAATGGGAGCCTTGCTACGCTGATGGGTGGGATGTAACTTGCCAACAGCCACTCTGGAGAAGTGTACGGTGTGTTCTGAAACATCTAAAAAACACAGCTTGGAGAGCATAGGGCACTTCCACTCATGGGCGTATAAATTGGGAAAACTAAAAATCAGCAAGACACAGGCACCCCAAAGTTTAGGGCTGCTCTGTTGACAAGAACCCCCACTTCATTACACCTTAAATATCCTAGGAAAGAGAAAAATGGATAAAGAAGTTGTGGTCCTCATGTACAATGGAATATCACTCAGCCATGAAATCCACGTCATAAGGCTAGTAGCAGCACGATGAGTGGATTTAGGTACGACGATTCTAAGTGAAATAAGTCACACAGAAAAAGACACTTATCATAAGATATCACTTAGAGAGGGAATGTAAAAACCGCTACACTTGAACTGAATTACAAAACAGAACAGAGTCACACGTTCAGAAAACACACTATGGCTGCTGAACGGGAATGGTGAGGTGGGGTGATGCATAAAACAAGGGTTTCAAATTAGCTCAGATACCGTTCCATAAACCCAATATGTAAGAGACAAGACCTATTCCTTTTTCAGTGAACTGGACTCAACACCCCCTATTCACCGCACAAGAATATATCTGACTAGTAAGAATCTTCAAACCTATGTATTGATATCTCTCTGTAAGTGAGTCAAGGGGGTGTAAAGCGGCATAAACACAGCCGTGAAAAGCAGCTAAACCCCATTATAAAAATAAATTACTTTTCAAAACCCGTGAAACAAAGGCAGTGAAAGAGAGAGAAATTCTTACAAAATTCGTTCAGGGGCTGTGATGCAACCTGGATTGACCATATCTAGACCCACAGCTGATTGAGACATAAGGGTGGACACTCTTGGGGCTGAGAGGTTCGGTGAGGTTGGGTGAGCCAACGCAGACCCTTTCAAGTAATACTGCATGGTACCCATCCCATGGGTCTCAAATCTCCAGGTTCAAGGGCATCTTCCTACGTCGAAAACAGGCATGAGAAACCCAGAAGATGGTACACCGTGTGATCGGGAAAGGTTTCTAAAACGCACCTCATTTCTCATCTCCTTTGCTCGGGTTCGCCATTCCAGCCGATTTACTAGCCATCTCCCTCCTTGGAGAATCAGCACCTTTAACCTCCTGTTCCGTACAGGTTGCAATTTGTCCTGAGGATGAACGGGAAGAGGGGGAACCAATGAGAGACTAGCTCTAGGTGTTGGGACAGGCACAGGTCACTCTATTTTCCCATCAGGAAGAAGAATTAAGCACAAGCTCAGCCTGCCCCCCAGAACCAGAAGAGGGCCTGAAGCAATCCTGCGCTTTGGCGGCCAGCTCCCAAAAAAGCGAGTTGAAAAATGGAGCTCAGGGGCACTGCAATTCACAAACCTGCAGAGTTTTAAATGATACCTCTCGTCCACAAATATATTAAGGGAAGGCAACGAAGAGGCTTTGAAAGCAAGGCAGAATTGCAGGAAACAGATTTCAGGAGGTAGATTCGAATCGCCTTGAAAGCACATGAAAAGCGGCAAAACGTGGACAATGATGCCCTTGGCCAAAAAGGGCGTATGCGTTTTTTCCTGAATATATTCAGGAAAAAACGCATACGCCCTTTTTGGCCAACCAAGCAACCTGGAAAGGCCAATCAGCGCTCCAAAGAAGTCTCGCTTCCCAGCGGGCAAAAGGGCCATGCGGAAATAAGTGTCCAAACCAGAAATGCAGGATCGGCCATGGAGAAATGGGAGCCTTGCTACGCTGATGGGTGGGATGTAACTTGCCAACAGCCACTCTGGAGAAGTGTACGGTGTGTTCTGAAACATCTAAAAAACACAGCTTGGAGAGCATAGGGCACTTCCACTCATGGGCGTATAAATTGGGAAAACTAAAAATCAGCAAGACACAGGCACCCCAAAGTTTAGGGCTGCTCTGTTGACAAGAACCCCCACTTCATTACACCTTAAATATCCTAGGAAAGCGAAAAATGGATAAAGAAGTGGTGGTCCTCATGTACAATGGAATATCACTCAGCCATGAAATCCACGTCATAAGGCTAGTAGCAGCACGATGAGTGGATTTAGGTACGACGATTCTAAGTGAAATAAGTCACACAGAAAAAGACACTTATCATAAGATATCACTTAGAGAGGGAATGTAAAAACCGCTACACTTGAACTGAATTACAAAACAGAACAGAGTCACACGTTCAGAAAACACACTATGGCTGCTGAACGGGAAAGGTGAGGTGGGGTGATGCATAAAACAAGGGTTTCAAATTAGCTCCGATACCGTTCCATAAACCCAATATGTAAGAGACAAGACCTATTCCTTTTTCAGTGAACTGTACTCAACACCCCCTATTCACCGCACAAGAATATATCTGACTAGTAAGAATCTTCAAACCTATGTATTGATATCTCTCTGTAAGTGAGTCAAGGGGGTGTAAAGCGGCATAAACACAGCCGTGAAAAGCAGCTAAACCCCATTATAAAAATAAATTACTTTTCAAAACCCGTGAAACAAAGGCAGTGAAAGAGAGAGAAATTCTTACAAAATTCGTTCAGGGGCTGTGATGCAACCTGGATTGACCATATCTAGACCCACAGCTGATTGAGACATAAGGGTGGACACTCTTGGGGCTGAGAGGTTCGGTGAGGTTGGGTGAGCCAACGCAGACCCTTTCAAGTAATACTGCATGGTACCCATCCCATGGGTCCCAAATCTCCAGGTTCAAGGGCATCTTCCTACGTCGAAAACAGGCATGAGAAACCCAGAAGATGGTACACCATGTGATCGGGAAAGGTTTCTAAAACGCACCTCATTTCTCATCTCCTTTGCTCGGGTTCGCCATTCCAGCCGATTTACTAGCCATCTCCCTCCTTGGAGAATCAGCACCTTTAACCTCCTGTTCCGTACAGGTTACAATTTGTCCTGAGGATGAACGGGAAGAGGGGGAACCAATGAGAGACTAGCTCTAGGGTTTGGGACAGGCACAGGTCACTCTATTTTCCCATCAGGAAGAAGAATTAAGCACAAGCTCAGCCTGCCCCCCAGAACCAGAAGAGGGCCTGAAGCAATCCTGCGCTTTTGCGGCCAGCTCCCAAAAAAGCGAGTTGAAAAATGGAGCTCAGGGGCACTGCAATTCACAAACCTGCAGAGTTTTAAATGATACCTCTCGTCCACAAATATATTAAGGGAAGGCAACGAAGAGGCTTTGAAAGCAAGGCAGAATTGCAGGAAACAGATTTTAGGAGGTAGATTCGAATCGCCTTGAAAGCACATGAAAAGCGGCAAAACATGGACAATGATGCCCTTGGCCAAAAAGGGCGTATGCGTTTTTTCCTGAATATATTCAGGAAAAAACGCATACGCCCTTTTTGGCCAACCAAGCAACCTGGAAAGGCCAATCAGCGCTCCAAAGAAGTCTCGCTTCCCAGCGGGCAAAAGGGCCATAGGGAAAAAAGTGTCCAAACCAGAAATGCAGGACCGGCCATGGAGAAATGGGAGCCTTGCTACGCTGATGGGTGGGATGTAAATTGCCAACAGCCACTCTGGAGAAGTGTACGGTGTGTTCTGAAACATCTAAAAAACACAGCTTGGAGAGCATTGGGCACTTCCACTCATGGGCGTATAAATTGGAAAACTAAAAATCAGCAAGACACAGGCACCCCAAAGTTTAGGGCTGCTCTGTTGACAAGAACCCCCACTTCATTACACCTTAAATATCCTAGGAAAGAGAAAAATGGATAAAGAAGTGGTGGTCCTCATGTACAATGGAATATCACTCAGCCATGAAATCCACGTCATAAGGCTAGTAGCAGCACGATGAGTGGATTTAGGTACGACGATTCTAAGTGAAATAAGTCACACAGAAAAAGACACTTATCATAAGATATCACTTAGAGAGGGAATGTAAAAACCGCTACACTTGAACTGAATTACAAAACAGAACAGAGTCACACGTTCAGAAAACACACTATGGCTGCTGAACGGGAAAGGTGAGGTGGGGTGATGCATAAAACAAGGGTTTCAAATTAGCTCCGATACCGTTCCATAAACCCAATATGTAAGAGACAAGACCTATTCCTTTTTCAGTGAACTGGACTCAACACCCCCTATTCACTGCACAAGAATATATCTGACTAGTAAGAATCTTCAAACCTATGTATTGATATCTCTCTGTAAGTGAGTCAAGGGGGTGTAAAGCGGCATAAACACAGCCGTGAAAAGCAGCTAAACCCCATTATAAAAATAAATTACTTTTCAAAACCCGTGAAACAAAGGCAGTGAAAGAGAGAGAAATTCTTACAAAATTCGTTCAGGGGCTGTGATGCAACCTGGATTGACCATATCTAGACCCACAGCTGATTGAGACATAAGGGTGGACACTCTTGGGGCTGAGAGGTTCGGTGAGGTTGGGTGAGCCAACGCAGACCCTTTCAAGTAATACTGCATGGTACCCATCCCATGGGTCCCAAATCTCCAGGTTCAAGGGCATCTTCCTACGTCGAAAACAGGCATGAGAAACCCAGAAGATGGTACACCGTGTGATCGGGAAAGGTTTCTAAAACGCACCTCATTTCTCATCTCCTTTGCTCGGGTTCGCCATTCCAGCCGATTTACTAGCCATCTCCCTCCTTGGAGAATCAGCACCTTTAACCTCCTGTTCCGTACAGGTTGCAATTTGTCCTGAGGATGAACGGGAAGAGGGGGAACCAATGAGAGACTAGCTCTAGGTGTTGGGACAGGCACAGGTCACTCTATTTTCCCATCAGGAAGAAGAATTAAGCACAAGCTCAGCCTGCCCCCCAGAACCAGAAGAGGGCCTGAAGCAATCCTGCGCTTTTGCGGCCAGCTCCCAAAAAAGCGAGTTGAAAAATGGAGCTCAGGGGCACTGCAATTCACAAACCTGCAGAGTTTTAAATGATACCTCTCGTCCACAAATATATTAAGGGAAGGCAACGAAGAGGCTTTGAAAGCAAGGCAGAATTGCAGGAAACAGATTTCAGGAGGTAGATTCGAATCGCCTTGAAAGCACATGAAAAGCGGCAAAACGTGGACAATGATGCCCTTGGCCAAAAAGGGCGTATGCGTTTTTTCCTGAATATATTCAGGAAAAAACGCATACGCCCTTTTTGGCCAACCAAGCAACCTGGAAAGGCCAATCAGCGCTCCAAAGAAGTCTCGCTTCCCAGCGGGCAAAAGGGCCATGCGGAAAAAAGTGTCCAAACCAGAAATGCAGGACCGGCCATGGAGAAATGGGAGCCTTGCTACGCTGATGGGTGGGATGTAAATTGCCAACAGCCACTCTGGAGAAGTGTACGGTGTGTTCTGAAACATCTAAAAAACACAGCTTGGAGAGCATAGGGCACTTCCACTCATGGGCGTATAAATTGGGAAAACTAAAAATCAGCAAGACACAGGCACCCCAAAGTTTAGGGCTGCTCTGTTGACAAGAACCCCCACTTCATTACACCTTAAATATCCTAGGAAAGAGAAAAATGGATAAAGAAGTGGTGGTCCTCATGTACAATGGAATATCACTCAGCCATGAAATCCACGTCATAAGGCTAGTAGCAGCACGATGAGTGGATTTAGGTACGACGATTCTAAGTGAAATAAGTCACACAGAAAAAGACACTTATCATAAGATATCACTTAGAGAGGGAATGTAAAAACCGCTACACTTGAACTGAATTACAAAACAGAACAGAGTCACACGTTCAGAAAACACACTATGGCTGCTGAACGGGAAAGGTGAGGTGGGGTGATGCATAAAACAAGGGTTTCAAATTAGCTCCGATACCGTTCCATAAACCCAATATGTAAGAGACAAGACCTATTCCTTTTTCAGTGAACTGGACTCAACAACCCCTATTCACCGCACAAGAATATATCTGACTAGTAAGAATCTTCAAACCTATGTATTGATATCTCTCTGTAAGTGAGTCAAGGGGGTGTAAAGCGGCATAAACACAGCCGTGAAAAGCAGCTAAACCCCATTATAAAAATAAATTACTTTTCAAAACCCGTGAAACAAAGGCAGTGAAAGAGAGAGAAATTCTTACAAAATTCGTTCAGGGGCTGTGATGCAACCTGGATTGACCATATCTAGACCCACAGCTGATTGAGACATAAGGGTGGACACTCTTGGGGCTGAGAGGTTCGGTGAGGTTGGGTGAGCCAACGCAGACCCTTTCAAGTAATACTGCATGGTACCCATCCCATGGGTCCCAAATCTCCAGGTTCAAGGGCATCTTCCTACGTCGAAAACAGGCATGAGAAACCCAGAAGATGGTACACCGTGTGATCGGGAAAGGTTTCTAAAACGCACCTCATTTCTCATCTCCTTTGCTCGGGTTCGCCATTCCAGCCGATTTACTAGCCATCTCCCTCCTTGGAGAATCAGCACCTTTAACCTCCTGTTCCGTACAGGTTGCAATTTGTCCTGAGGATGAACGGGAAGAGGGGGAACCAATGAGAGACTAGCTCTAGGTGTTGGGACAGGCACAGGTCACTCTATTTTCCCATCAGGAAGAAGAATTAAGCACAAGCTCAGCCTGCCCCCCAGAACCAGAAGAGGGCCTGAAGCAATCCTGCGCTTTTGCGGCCAGCTCCCAAAAAAGCGAGTTGAAAAATGGAGCTCAGGGGCACTGCAATTCACAAACCTGCAGAGTTTTAAATGATACCTCTCGTCCACAAATATATTAAGGGAAGGCAACGAAGAGGCTTTGAAAGCAAGGCAGAATTGCAGGAAACAGATTTCAGGAGGTAGATTCGAATCGCCTTGAAAGCACATGAAAAGCGGCAAAACGTGGACAATGATGCCCTTGGCCAAAAAGGGCGTATGCGTTTTTTCCTGAATATATTCAGGAAAAAACGAATACGCCCTTTTTGGCCAACCAAGCAACCTGGAAAGGCCAATCAGCGCTCCAAAGAAGTCTCGCTTCCCAGCGGGCAAAAGGGCCATGGGGAAAAAAGTGTCCAAACCAGAAATGCAGGACCGGCCATGGAGAAATGGGAGCCTTGCTACGCTGATGGGTGGGATGTAACTTGCCAACAGCCACTCTGGAGAAGTGTACGGTGTGTTCTGAAACATCTAAAAAACACAGCTTGGAGAGCATAGGGCACTTCCACTCATGGGCGTATAAATTGGGAAAACTAAAAATCAGCAAGACACAGGCACCCCAAAGTTTAGGGCTGCTCTGTTGACAAGAACCCCCACTTCATTACACCTTAAATATCCTAGGAAAGAGAAAAATGGATAAAGAAGTGGTGGTCCTCATGTACAATGGAATATCACTCAGCCATGAAATCCACGTCATAAGGCTAGTAGCAGCACGATGAGTGGATTTAGGTACGACGATTCTAAGTGAAATAAGTCACACAGAAAAAGACACTTATCATAAGATATCACTTAGACAGGGAATGTAAAAACCGCTACACTTGAACTGAATTACAAAACAGAACAGAGTCACACGTTCAGAAAACACACTATGGCTGCTGAACGGGAAAGGTGAGGTGGGGTGATGCATAAAACAAGGGTTTCAAATTAGCTCCGATACCGTTCCATAAACCCAATATGTAAGAGACAAGACCTATTCCTTTTTCAGTGAACTGGACTCAACACCCCCTATTCACCGCACAAGAATATATCTGACTAGTAAGAATCTTCAAACCTATGTATTGATATCTCTCTGTAAGTGAGTCAAGGGGGTGTAAAGCGGCATAAACACAGCCGTGAAAAGCAGCTAAACCCCATTATAAAAATAAATTACTTTTCAAAACCCGTGAAACAAAGGCAGTGAAAGAGAGAGAAATTCTTACAAAATTCGTTCAGGGGCTGTGATGCAACCTGGATTGACCATATCTAGACCCACAGCTGATTGAGACATAAGGGTGGACACTCTTGGGGCTGAGAGGTTCGGTGAGGTTGGGTGAGCCAACGCAGACCCTTTCAAGTAATACTGTATGGTACCCATCCCATGGGTCCCAAATCTCCAGGTTCAAGGGCATCTTCCTACGTCGAAAACAGGCATGAGAAACCCAGATGATGGTACACCGTGTGATCGGGAAAGGTTTCTAAAACGCACCTCATTTCTCATCTCCTTTGCTCGGGTTCGCCATTCCAGCCGATTTACTAGCCATCTCCCTCCTTGGAGAATCAGCACCTTTAACCTCCTGTTCCGTACAGGTTGCAATTTGTCCTGAGGATGAACGGGAAGAGGGGGAACCAATGAGAGACTAGCTCTAGGGGTTGGGACAGGCACAGGTCACTCTATTTTCCCATCAGGAAGAAGAATTAAGCACAAGCTCAGCCTGCCCCCCAGAACCAGAAGAGGGCCTGAAGCAATCCTGCGCTTTTGCGGCCAGCTCCCAAAAAAGCGAGTTGAAAAATGGAGCTCAGGGGCACTGCAATTCACAAACCTGCAGAGTTTTAAATGATACCTCTCGTCCACAAATATATTAAGGGAAGGCAACGAAGAGGCTTTGAAAGCAAGGCAGAATTGCAGGAAACAGATTTCAGGAGGTAGATTCGAATCGCCTTGAAAGCACATGAAAAGCGGCAAAACGTGGACAATGATGCCCTTGGCCAAAAAGGGCGTATGCGTTTTTTCCTGAATATATTCAGGAAAAAACGCATACGCCCTTTTTGGCCAACCAAGCAACCTGGAAAGGCCAATCAGCGCTCCAAAGAAGTCTCGCTTCCCAGCGGGCAAAAGGGCCATGCGGAAAAAAGTGTCCAAACCAGAAATGCAGGACCGGCCATGGAGAAATGGGAGCCTTGCTACGCTGATGGGTGGGATGTAAATTGCCAACAGCCACTCTGGAGAAGTGTACGGTGTGTTCTGAAACATCTAAAAAACACAGCTTGGAGAGCATAGGGCACTTCCACTCATGGACGTATAAATTGGGAAAACTAAAAATCAGCAAGACACAGGCACCCCAAAGTTTAGGGCTGCTCTGTTGACAAGAACCCCCACTTCATTACACCTTAAATATCCTAGGAAAGAGAAAAATGGATAAAGAAGTGGTGGTCCTCATGTACAATGGAATATCACTCAGCCATGAAATCCACGTCATAAGGCTAGTAGCAGCACGATGAGTGGATTTAGGTACGACGATTCTAAGTGAAATAAGTCACACAGAAAAAGACACTTATCATAAGATATCACTTAGAGAGGGAATGTAAAAACCGCTACACTTGAACTGAATTACAAAACAGAACAGAGTCACACGTTTAGAAAACACACTATGGCTGCTGAACGGGAAAGGTGAGGTGGGGTGATGCATAAAACAAGGGTTTCAAATTAGCTCAGATACCGTTCCATAAACCCAATATGTAAGAGACAAGACCTATTCCTTTTTCAGTGAACTGGACTCAACACCCCCTATTCACCGCACAAGAATATATCTGACTAGTAAGAATCTTCAAACCTATGTATTGATATCTCTCTGTAAGTGAGTCAAGGGGGTGTAAAGCGGCATAAACACAGCCGTGAAAAGCAGCTAAACCCCATTATAAAAATAAATTACTTTTCAAAACCCGTGAAACAAAGGCAGTGAAAGAGAGAGAAATTCTTACAAAATTCGTTCAGGGGCTGTGATGCAACCTGGATTGACCATATCTAGACCCACAGCTGATTGAGACATAAGGGTGGACACTCTTGGGGCTGAGAGGTTCGGTGAGGTTGGGTGAGCCAACGCAGACCCTTTCAAGTAATACTGCATGGTACCCATCCCATGGGTCCCAAATCTCCAGGTTCAAGGGCATCTTCCTACGTCGAAAACAGGCATGAGAAACCCAGAAGATGGTACACCGTGTGATCGGGAAAGGTTTCTAAAACGCACCTCATTTCTCATCTCCTTTGCTCGGGTTCGCCATTCCAGCCGATTTACTAGCCATCTCCCTCCTTGGAGAATCAGCACCTTTAACCTCCTGTTCCGTACAGGTTGCAATTTGTCCTGAGGATGAACGGGAAGAGGGGGAACCAATGAGAGACTAGCTCTAGGGGTTGGGACAGGCACAGGTCACTCTATTTTCCCATCAGGAAGAAGAATTAAGCACAAGCTCAGCCTGCCCCCCAGAACCAGAAGAGGGCCTGAAGCAATCCTGCGCTTTTGCGGCCAGCTCCCAAAAAAGCGAGTTGAAAAATGGAGCTCAGGGGCACTGCAATTCACAAACCTGCAGAGTTTTAAATGATACCTCTCGTCCACAAATATATTAAGGGAAGGCAACGAAGAGGCTTTGAAAGCAAGGCAGAATTGCAGGAAACAGATTTCAGGAGGTAGATTCGAATCGCCTTGAAAGCACATGAAAAGCGGCAAAACGTGGACAATGATGCCCTTGGCCAAAAAGGGCGTATGCGTTTTTTCCTGAATATATTCAGGAAAAAACGCATACGCCCTTTTTGGCCAACCAAGCAACCTGGAAAGGCCAATCAGCGCTCCAAAGAAGTCTCGCTTCCCAGCGGGCAAAAGGGCCATGCGGAAAAAAGTGTCCAAACCAGAAATGCAGGACCGGCCATGGAGAAATGGGAGCCTTGCTACGCTGATGGGTGGGATGTAAATTGCCAACAGCCACTCTGGAGAAGTGTACGGTGTGTTCTGAAACATCTAAAAAACACAGCTTGGAGAGCATAGGGCACTTCCACTCATGGACGTATAAATTGGGAAAACTAAAAATCAGCAAGACACAGGCACCCCAAAGTTTAGGGCTGCTCTGTTGACAAGAACCCCCACTTCATTACACCTTAAATATCCTAGGAAAGAGAAAAATGGATAAAGAAGTGGTGGTCCTCATGTACAATGGAATATCACTCAGCCATGAAATCCACGTCATAAGGCTAGTAGCAGCACGATGAGTGGATTTAGGTACGACGATTCTAAGTGAAATAAGTCACACAGAAAAAGACACTTATCATAAGATATCACTTAGAGAGGGAATGTAAAAACCGCTACACTTGAACTGAATTACAAAACAGAACAGAGTCACACGTTTAGAAAACACACTATGGCTGCTGAACGGGAAAGGTGAGGTGGGGTGATGCATAAAACAAGGGTTTCAAATTAGCTCAGATACCGTTCCATAAACCCAATATGTAAGAGACAAGACCTATTCCTTTTTCAGTGAACTGGACTCAACACCCCCTATTCACCGCACAAGAATATATCTGACTAGTAAGAATCTTCAAACCTATGTATTGATATCTCTCTGTAAGTGAGTCAAGGGGGTGTAAAGCGGCATAAACACAGCCGTGAAAAGCAGCTAAACCCCATTATAAAAATAAATTACTTTTCAAAACCCGTGAAACAAAGGCAGTGAAAGAGAGAGAAATTCTTACAAAATTCGTTCAGGGGCTGTGATGCAACCTGGATTGACCATATCTAGACCCACAGCTGATTGAGACATAAGGGTGGACACTCTTGGGGCTGAGAGGTTCGGTGAGGTTGGGTGAGCCAACGCAGACCCTTTCAAGTAATACTGCATGGTACCCATCCCATGGGTCCCAAATCTCCAGGTTCAAGGGCATCTTCCTACGTCGAAAACAGGCATGAGAAACCCAGAAGATGGTACACCGTGTGATCGGGAAAGGTTTCTAAAACGCACCTCATTTCTCATCTCCTTTGCTCGGGTTCGCCATTCCAGCCGATTTACTAGCCATCTCCCTCCTTGGAGAATCAGCACCTTTAACCTCCTGTTCCGTACAGGTTGCAATTTGTCCTGAGGATGAACGGGAAGAGGGGGAACCAATGAGAGACTAGCTCTAGGGGTTGGGACAGGCACAGGTCACTCTATTTTCCCATCAGGAAGAAGAATTAAGCACAAGCTCAGCCTGCCCCCCAGAACCAGAAGAGGGCCTGAAGCAATCCTGCGCTTTTGCGGCCAGCTCCCAAAAAAGCGAGTTGAAAAATGGAGCTCAGGGGCACTGCAATTCACAAACCTGCAGAGTTTTAAATGATACCTCTCGTCCACAAATATATTAAGGGAAGGCAACGAAGAGGCTTTGAAAGCAAGGCAGAATTGCAGGAAACAGATTTCAGGAGGTAGATTCGAATCGCCTTGAAAGCACATGAAAAGCGGCAAAACGTGGACAATGATGCCCTTGGCCAAAAAGGGCGTATGCGTTTTTTCCTGAATATATTCAGGAAAAAACGCATACGCCCTTTTTGGCCAACCAAGCAACCTGGAAAGGCCAATCAGCGCTCCAAAGAAGTCTCGCTTCCCAGCGGGCAAAAGGGCCATGGGGAAAAAAGTGTCCAAACCAGAAATGCAGGACCGGCCATGGAGAAATGGGAGCCTTGCTACGCTGATGGGTGGGATGTAACTTGCCAACAGCCACTCTGGAGAAGTGTACGGTGTGTTCTGAAACATCTAAAAAACACAGCTTGGAGAGCATAGGGCACTTCCACTCATGGGCGTATAAATTGGGAAAACTAAAAATCAGCAAGACACAGGCACCCCAAAGTTTAGGGCTGCTCTGTTGACAAGAACCCCCACTTCATTACACCTTAAATATCCTAGGAAAGAGAAAAATGGATAAAGAAGTGGTGGTCCTCATGTACAATGGAATATCACTCAGCCATGAAATCCACGTCATAAGGCTAGTAGCAGCACGATGAGTGGATTTAGGTACGACGATTCTAAGTGAAATAAGTCACACAGAAAAAGACACTTATCATAAGATATCACTTAGACAGGGAATGTAAAAACCGCTACACTTGAACTGAATTACAAAACAGAACAGAGTCACACGTTCAGAAAACACACTATGGCTGCTGAACGGGAAAGGTGAGGTGGGGTGATGCATAAAACAAGGGTTTCAAATTAGCTCCGATACCGTTCCATAAACCCAATATGTAAGAGACAAGACCTATTCCTTTTTCAGTGAACTGGACTCAACACCCCCTATTCACCGCACAAGAATATATCTGACTAGTAAGAATCTTCAAACCTATGTATTGATATCTCTCTGTAAGTGAGTCAAGGGGGTGTAAAGCGGCATAAACACAGCCGTGAAAAGCAGCTAAACCCCATTATAAAAATAAATTACTTTTCAAAACCCGTGAAACAAAGGCAGTGAAAGAGAGAGAAATTCTTACAAAATTCGTTCAGGGGCTGTGATGCAACCTGGATTGACCATATCGAGACCCACAGCTGATTGAGACATAAGGGTGGACACTCTTGGGGCTGAGAGGTTCGGTGAGGTTGGGTGAGCCAACGCAGACCCTTTCAAGTAATACTGTATGGTACCCATCCCATGGGTCCCAAATCTCCAGGTTCAAGGGCATCTTCCTACGTCGAAAACAGGCATGAGAAACCCAGATGATGGTACACCGTGTGATCGGGAAAGGTTTCTAAAACGCACCTCATTTCTCATCTCCTTTGCTCGGGTTCGCCATTCCAGCCGATTTACTAGCCATCTCCCTCCTTGGAGAATCAGCACCTTTAACCTCCTGTTCCGTACAGGTTGCAATTTGTCCTGAGGATGAACGGGAAGAGGGGGAACCAATGAGAGACTAGCTCTAGGGGTTGGGACAGGCACAGGTCACTCTATTTTCCCATCAGGAAGAAGAATTAAGCACAAGCTCAGCCTGCCCCCCAGAACCAGAAGAGGGCCTGAAGCAATCCTGCGCTTTTGCGGCCAGCTCCCAAAAAAGCGAGTTGAAAAATGGAGCTCAGGGGCACTGCAATTCACAAACCTGCAGAGTTTTAAATGATACCTCTCGTCCACAAATATATTAAGGGAAGGCAACGAAGAGGCTTTGAAAGCAAGGCAGAATTGCAGGAAACAGATTTCAGGAGGTAGATTCGAATCGCCTTGAAAGCACATGAAAAGCGGCAAAACGTGGACAATGATGCCCTTGGCCAAAAAGGGCGTATGCGTTTTTTCCTGAATATATTCAGGAAAAAACGCATACGCCCTTTTTGGCCAACCAAGCAACCTGGAAAGGCCAATCAGCGCTCCAAAGAAGTCTCGCTTCCCAGCGGGCAAAAGGGCCATGCGGAAAAAAGTGTCCAAACCAGAAATGCAGGACCGGCCATGGAGAAATGGGAGCCTTGCTACGCTGATGGGTGGGATGTAAATTGCCAACAGCCACTCTGGAGAAGTGTACGGTGTGTTCTGAAACATCTAAAAAACACAGCTTGGAGAGCATAGGGCACTTCCACTCATGGACGTATAAATTGGGAAAACTAAAAATCAGCAAGACACAGGCACCCCAAAGTTTAGGGCTGCTCTGTTGACAAGAACCCCCACTTCATTACACCTTAAATATCCTAGGAAAGAGAAAAATGGATAAAGAAGTGGTGGTCCTCATGTACAATGGAATATCACTCAGCCATGAAATCCACGTCATAAGGCTAGTAGCAGCACGATGAGTGGATTTAGGTACGACGATTCTAAGTGAAATAAGTCACACAGAAAAAGACACTTATCATAAGATATCACTTAGAGAGGGAATGTAAAAACCGCTACACTTGAACTGAATTACAAAACAGAACAGAGTCACACGTTTAGAAAACACACTATGGCTGCTGAACGGGAAAGGTGAGGTGGGGTGATGCATAAAACAAGGGTTTCAAATTAGCTCAGATACCGTTCCATAAACCCAATATGTAAGAGACAAGACCTATTCCTTTTTCAGTGAACTGGACTCAACACCCCCTATTCACCGCACAAGAATATATCTGACTAGTAAGAATCTTCAAACCTATGTATTGATATCTCTCTGTAAGTGAGTCAAGGGGGTGTAAAGCGGCATAAACACAGCCGTGAAAAGCAGCTAAACCCCATTATAAAAATAAATTACTTTTCAAAACCCGTGAAACAAAGGCAGTGAAAGAGAGAGAAATTCTTACAAAATTCGTTCAGGGGCTGTGATGCAACCTGGATTGACCATATCTAGACCCACAGCTGATTGAGACATAAGGGTGGACACTCTTGGGGCTGAGAGGTTCGGTGAGGTTGGGTGAGCCAACGCAGACCCTTTCAAGTACTACTGCATGGTACCCATCCCATGGGTCCCAAATCTCCAGGTTCAAGGGCATCTTCCTACATCGAAAACAGGCATGAGAAACCCAGAAGATGGTACACCGTGTGATCGGGAAAGGTTTCTAAAACGCACCTCATTTCTCATCTCCTTTGCTCGGGTTCGCCATTCCAGCCGATTTACTAGACATCTCCCTCCTTGGAGAATCAGCACCTTTAACCTCCTGTTCCGTACAGGTTGCAATTTGTCCTGAGGATGAACGGGAAGAGGGGGAACCAATGAGAGACTAGCTCTAGGTGTTGGGACAGGCACAGGTCACTCTATTTTCCCATCAGGAAGAAGAATTAAGCACAAGCTCAGCCTGCCCCCCAGAACCAGAAGAGGGCCTGAAGCAATCCTGCGCTTTTGCGGCCAGCTCCCAAAAAAGCGAGTTGAAAAATGGAGCTCAGGGGCACTGCAATTCACAAACCTGCAGAGTTTTAAATGATACCTCTCGTCCACAAATATATTAAGGGAAGGCAACGAAGAGGCTTTGAAAGCAAGGCAGAATTGCAGGAAACAGATTTCAGGAGGTAGATTCGAATCGCCTTGAAAGCACATGAAAAGCGGCAAAACGTGGACAATGATGCCCTTGGCCAAAAAGGGCGTATGCGTTTTTTCCTGAATACATTCAGGAAAAAACGCATACGCCCTTTTTGGCCAACCAAGCAACCTGGAAAGGCCAATCAGCGCTCCAAAGAAGTCTCGCTTCCCAGCGGGCAAAAGGGCCATGCGGAAAAAAGTGTCCAAACCAGAAATGCAGGACCGGCCATGGAGAAATGGGAGCCTTGCTACGCTGATGGGTGGGATGTAAATTGCCAACAGCCACTCTGGAGAAGTGTACGGTGTGTCCTGAAACATCTAAAAAACACAGCTTGGAGAGCATAGGGCACTTCCACTCATGGGCGTATAAATTGGGAAAACTAAAAATCAGCAAGACACAGGCACCCCAAAGTTTAGGGCTGCTCTGTTGACAAGAACCCCCACTTCTTTACACCTTAAATATCCTAGGAAAGAGAAAAATGGATAAAGAAGTTGTGGTCCTCCTGTACAATGGAATATCACTCAGCCATGAAATCAACGTCATAAGGCTAGTAGCAGCATGATGAGTGGATTTAGGTACGACAATTCTAAGTGAAATAAGTCACACAGAAAAAGACACTTATCATAAGATATCACTTAGAGAGGGAATGTAAAAACCGCTACACTTGAACTGAATTACAAAACAGAACAGAGTCACACGTTTAGGAAACACACTATGGCTGCTGAACGGGAAAGGTGAGGTGGGGTGATGCATAAAACAAGGGTTTCAAATTAGCTCAGATACCATTCCATAAACCCAATATGTAAGAGACAAGACCTATTCCTTTTTCAGTGAACTGGACTCAACACCCCCTATTCACCGCACAAGAATATATCTAACTAGTAAGAATCTTCAAACCTATGTATTGATATCTCTCTGTAAGAGAGTCAAGGGGGTGTACAGCGGCATAAACACAGCCGTGAAAAGCAGCTAAACCCCATTATAAAAATAAATTACTTTTCAAAACCCGTGAAACAAAGACAGTGAAAGAGAGAGAAATTCTTACAAAATTCGTTCAGGGGCTGTGATGCAACCTGGATTGACAATATCTAGACCCACAGCTGATTGAGACATAAGGGTGGACACTCTTGGGGCTGAGAGGTTCGGTGAGGTTGGGTGAGCCAACGCAGACCCTTTCAAGTAATACTGCATGGTACCCATCCCATGGGTCCCAAATCTCCAGGTTCAAGGGCATCTTCCTACATCGAAAACAGGCATGAGAAACCCAGAAGATGGTACACCGTGTGATCGGGAAAGGTTTCAAAAACGCACCTCATTTCTCATCTCCTTTGCTCGGGTTCGCCATTCCAGCCGATTTACTAGCCATCTCCCTCCTTGGAGAATCAGCACCTTTAACCTCCTGTTCCGTACAGGTTGCAATTTGTCCTGAGGATGAACGGGAAGAGGGGGAACCAATGAGAGACTAGCTCTAGGTGTTGGGAAAGGCACAGGTCACTCTATTTTCCCATCAGGAAGAAGAATTAAGCACAAGCTCAGCCTGCCCCCCAGAACCAGAAGAGGGCCTGAAGCAATCCTGCGCTTTTGTGGCCAGCTCCCAAAAAGCGAGTTGAAAAATGGAGCTCAGGGGCACTGCAATTCACAAAACTGCAGAGTTTTAAATGATACCTCTCGTCCACAAATATATTAAGGGAAGGCAACGAAGAGGCTTTGAAAGCAAGGCAGAATTGCAGGAAACAGATTTCAGGAGGTAGATTCGAATCGCCTTGAAAGCACATGAAAAGCGGCAAAACGTGGACAATGATGCCCTTGGCCAAAAAGGGCGTATGCGTTTTTTCCTGAATATATTCAGGAAAAAACGCATACGCCCTTTTTGGCCAACCAAGCAACATGGAAAGGCCAATCAGCGCTCCAAAGAAGTCTCGCTTCCCAGCGGGCAAAAGGGCCATGCAGAAAAAAGTGTCCAAACCAGAAATGCAGGACCGGCCATGGAGAAATGGGAGCCTTGCTACGCTGATGGGTGGGATGTAAATTGCCAACAGCCACTCTGGAGAAGTGTACGGTGTGTTCTGAAACATCTAAAAAACACAGCTTGGAGAACATAGGGCACTTCCACTCATGGGCGTATAAATAGGGAAAACTAAAAATCAGCAAGACACAGGCAACCCAAAGTTTAGGGCTGCTCTGTTGACAAGAACCCCCACTTCATTACACCTTCAATATCCTAGGAAAGAGAAAAATGGATAAAGAAGTTGTGGTCCTCCTGTACAATGGAATATCACTCAGCCATGAAATCAACGTCATAAGGCTAGTAGCAGCACGATGAGTGGATTTAGGTACGACGATTCTAAGTGAAATAAGTCACACAGAAAAAGACACTTATCCTAAGACATCACTTATAGAGGGAATGTAAAAACCGCTACACTTGAACTGAATTGCAAAACAGAACAGATTCACACGTTTAGGAAACACACTATGGCTGCTGAACGGGAAAGGTGAGGTGGGGTGATGCATAAAACAAGGGTTTCAAATTAGCTCAGATACCGTTCCATAATCCCAATATGTAAGAGACAAGACCTATTCCTTTTTCAGTGAACTGGACTCAACACCCCCTATTCACCGCACAAGAATATATCTGACTAGTAAGAATCTTCAAACCTATGTATTGATATCTCTCTGTAAGTGAGTCAAGGGGGTATACAGCGGCATAAACACAGCCGTGAAAAGCAGC